>NC_056735.1:1724159587-1724164587 GCF_019279795.1 Protopterus annectens
AGTAACAACTTGTAAGTATTAAATAGCAAAGTAAGAACAGTTAAACTGCAATATATATACAATATATAATACATATTTTTATGTCTGTATGTTGAGAACAGTAATAAATTGTAGAATTTGTTCATTGGTTAGAAATGTCAGATAGTGATCTGAAAGTAGTTATCGAGGGATAGATCCCTGGTAAGTAAGGAAATAATGGGACTTTGAATGTCATAAAAGTGATCATGAGTTAAGGAAGTTAGGATGGTAGAGAGCAGTTGCACTTCCAAGTATGGGAGAGGTAGGAATGGAGCTGGGTTTTGAAGTGTTCAAAGTTTTCAGAGATTCGTAGAGATGGAGGGAGAGAGTTCTATTTTTTGGCTAAGGTAAAGGATAAAAGTAGCTGCCCAGTAGGACAATTTGGTTTATACACTAAGATTAGGTTTTGGTGGGCAGATCTTAGGGGTCTGAGAGGAATGTATGAAGGTAAGATGTTAGCAAGTGCTGGACATGTATTAGGTTTGAAAATAAGCTTGTGGGCTGTACAGAGTTGGAGGTAGTCCAAGTAATTGGGAAGTTCTAGCCACTGCTGCTGGTGGAGAGGTATACAGTGGTGAGTAGAGTATTTGGATGATGTTGCAAACTTTGAGATTTTATTCTAGCAGGTTTCCAGTTTAGAAGAGTTGGAGGAAGATTGATTGGTTAGTAAGGGAGCACCATACATCAGAGAGGGTAGTGAGCAGGTTGAGGCAAGGGTCTGTTTAGTTGAGGGGGAGAGGAAGTGTGAGTTTCTGTACAACATGCCAAGTTTCTGATGGGTTTTCTTAATATTTAGTTGAATATGGGTATCAAATTTTAGTTGTTCGTCAATAGTTACTCCAAGAAGTTTGACAAAAGGAACAATTTCTATAGTGGAGTTAGCATGTCTGGTAATTTTAAAGGAGGTTTTGTCAGGAGGGAGAGATTTTGAGGGGGAGAATAGTAGGATTTTAGATTTGTTGGCATTTAGGGAGAGATGATTTTGAAGCATCCATTTCTCAGTAGCTGAGAAAGCAGATTGAGTTTTAGTTTGGAGCTCAAGGAGGTTGGAGGCAGAGCAGACTAGTGTTGAGTCATCTGCATATTGTACTATTCTGGTGTTGGGAATTGATGTGTGGAAGTCATTAATGAAAATATTAAAGAGCATATGGCCGAGTATGGATCCCTGGGGTACCCCATTTGGGTTGGAAGGAAGGCAGAGGTACCAGTTTTCCATTTCACAGCCTGGGATCTATCAGAGAGGTAGCTGCTAAACCAGGTAATGGTGTTTTGTGAAAAGTTAAATTTAGAAAGGTGGGTAAGAAGGTGGGTATGGGAGATAGTATTAAAAGCTTTGGAGAGGTCGAGGAGCACTGTGGATGCCGGAGTCATGGGCATGGTTTACTATGTCTAGAAATGAAAGAAGAGCTGTTACTGTGCTATGGCCAGGACAGAACCCATGTTGCATTGGGGTGAGGAGTTGGTTATTTGTAAGGAATGGCATTAGCTGGAGGTGGATACATTTCTCAAGGATTTTTGAGATAGGAGATAGAATTGCTATTAGTCGGAAGTTGGAGTACTTATTGTTTTTGCCTCCTTTGTGGAGGGGTAGGATATAGGTGGCACGCCATAGTTTAGGGACATATGATTCCTGTATGCATCTATTGATTAGTATACTAATGGGAATGGCAATTCTCTCTGCTGCTAGTTTTAGAACGATAGAGGGGATGTTGTCAGGGGCATTGGAGCAAGTCTTAAGTTTTGAGAGAAGTTTTTTTATGTATGATGTGGGGATGGGTTTGAGATGGAAAGTAGGAGGAGTGTTTAGGATGGTAGATTGGGGAGATGATTTGAGATGGGAGGAGGACTTGTTGTTAGGGAAGGTTTTGGTGAGTTCTGCTATCGAGTTAGTAAAGAATGAATTGAAAAGTGTAGCTATTTCTTTGTAATGTTTGCTAGTGTCTGGGCAAGGGTTGTTTTTGGTGCCTGGATTAAGAAGGGAGTTGATGGATTTCCAGAATTGTTTGGGGTTTGTAGAATGAGTAGTCTGGAGTTTGATATTGTATCATTTTTTATCCTGTATAATACGTTTTTAGCTAGGTTCTGGAGTTGTTTATATTTAAGAAGGGTGTCAGGGTGTTTATTACGATGGTAGAGTTTCCAGGTCGTATCCCTTTGTTGCATGAGTGTTTTGGTATCTTTAGTAAGCCAGGGGGCGGAATTGGTTTTTATACATTTTATTCTTGGAGGGGCTTGGGAGTTAAGGGTATCCAAGAAGGTTGAGTTGAAGAATTCAATGGCATCGTCTAAAGGAAGAGTTTTTAATTTATTCCAGTTTATCAGTTTTAGAGAATTGGAGAAAGCTGTGGGGTTAAATTTTTTGAGATTCCGAGTATGGATATATTGGTATAGGTGGGGATGAATGAATGAAGGCTGGCAAGTGATCACTAATGGCGTCTGGAAAGGTGCCGGTGTGGGAGATTTTATTTGGGTGGGAGACAAGGATCCAGTCCAGTATGGAGCCTAGGGGTTATTTTTATTGGGTCTGGTAATAGCATTTGTGAGCTGAGTGCAATTTCATAGATTGATTGAAATGGTGGGATTATTACCAGTGATCTTGTTCCAGTCAATGTTTACATCTCCTAGGATGTATGTCTCAAGGCTGATATTAGATGAGGCCCAAAGAAGGATTTTCTCAAGTGTATTAGTATTGTTTCCAAGGGGGTATATAGAGGGCTATAAAACAAATACTTTTATGGTTATTTAGTTTGAGGTTTCCTATGACTAGTTCAGCATTGTTGAACTGAGGAATAGGATTTGGTAGGGAGTAATGGAGAGTAGGCTAGAGTAGATTAAGGCTACTGCTCCACCTTTCTTTTTTAGGCGGTCATGTATAAGAGCTTAAAACCCTGGGGCTATGATTTCAGAGTCCAAAATATTGGGTTTTAGCCATGTCTCAGAGAGGGCTATTATGTCAGGTTGGGTATGGTATAGCCAAGCGTGAAAGTGGGCTATTTTGTTTCTTAGACTTTAGGTATTAATGGTCAGGAGCTTGAGGTATTTAGGGTTGGTAACATGGGTGGTAATGGGGGGAGTTGGATTGCTGCAGCTAGTTGGTCCTGGGTTGGGTGTATGTCTCCTGCTAGGCACAGGTAGTCAAAGGGGAATGAGAGCAGGTGTTTAAATTTACTCCTGGAGTTTTGTGGGAGGTACAATAATGCTTTGGGAATATGATGTTTCATTGAGGAGGCTAGGAGATTTAGTTTGAAGAAGAGAAGTGGGTTTGGATGAACACGAGGGGGATAGTGAGTGAAACTGTGTTATGGTAGAGTGATGATTAGTGTTAGGGGAGATGGTGGAGTGATGAGGGGATAGGAAAGAAGTGGGTAGCTTGCAGGAGGTATAGGGAGGTGGCGTGGTATAGTGTTATTAGAAGTAGTGTGCTGAGGGAAGGGAGGAGAAGGGTGTGAAAGGGCATGGTAAGGTTTAGATATAAATTAATAGTTGGGGATTAGGTGTTGAGGAAGTAGTTGGATGTAGGAGAGTATGATAGAGTAGGAGGGAGGTATATAGAAGTGTATACAATGCTTTAAGGTTATGGAAGGGGGAGGGGGTGAGACAGTATTGGTGGATGGGAGGGGAGGGGATAGTGAGGAGATGTGAGTGGATTGGACTAGACAAGTGGGAGGGGACTTATGGCTAGAATAAGTGTAGGAGCACTGGGAGTGTGTGGGATTTGCGGGTAGGGTAGAGGAGTGGAGTGAGCCCCTAGGGCTAACGGAGCGGGTTAGAGCAAGTAAAAGAGAAATTCCAGTGACAATCAGTAAGTAGCAGACTCTTGAGAAGCCCTTGGAAGTTCCAGGAGAGTGGGGTATGATAGTTCAGCTGTATAATTGTTAAACTTTGTTTTCTTAATGTTTGTTTCACGGTTTGTTTTCTATTTGTTCCTAGGTGGGATGTCTGCAATCCTGCAGTCCTATAGCACGAGCCACCCCTGAAGTTACAGCTAAGAAACGAAATTGTAGACTAGAATTTAATACAAGAGTGAAAGGATATGGTATACAACACAAGCCTAGTGTAGTATGCCAACAAGTGGACAGAAGGTAAAAATTCAGTTAAGCTAGTGAAATAGAGAAAGCTAGAAAAGATGGGTCAAGTAATAGGTGCAATGGAGAGAGGACTTTATTCCTATGGGATAGAGCTGGGTATGGCTGCTGGGTGCCTGGCTCAGGAGTGTGACTAATACAGACACTAGTTTATTTTGCGTTTTAAAACAAATTCAGCTTCACAGTTTGGTCAAGGGGTCACACATACTTTTCCTGAATCCTTTTGAAGGAGGGAGTTAGAGTAATGGCCAGCAGGTTTCTTTAGGGATTTAGATGAGCCAGATGAGATTATTTAAAGGGGTTCTTATAGACCAGGCAGGAAGGTTTTCAGGTCTTAATGCAGGCTAGGTAGTTAATCTAGGTAGGTTAGAGAGAAGAAAACAGATTTATAGTGAAAGACGGTAGTATTTTCAGTCTTAAGCATATACAGTTAGGATGCAGCAGAGATATTTCTGAGATTAAAGGCACTTTAAACACATTCATGTACTGAATTAACAACAATTCACACAGGAAAACTATTGTAGCTCTGTCTGTGAGCTGTAGGCTCATATTATATGCTAAACACAGCAATACAAAAATAAAGGAGATGCACAGTACACATTTGTTTGGCACAACCAGGCAGTATAGAATCTACAAAAACATTAAATAGCCAATTATGTCGTTTTTAACACAGGTGAAAGTTAATCGAGCATTCAAATACTTGCAATCCCCTGTTGTAACCCAGTTACTCATAACATGGAGGCACACTAAATTTAAGTAAACTTGTTTAGAACAAAAACAACCACCACAGTACAAGTAACGGCTAACCGAGTTAATTCGCTCCCCCAAAATGTATTCCAAGTTCGCTACTCAGCTAGCAAGCACAGCCTATGCAATGCGATTCAATAAGGAAGGTGA
>NC_056735.1:1724169587-1724244587 GCF_019279795.1 Protopterus annectens
TCTCTTCTTGGGATTTTACTCGTTTCTGTACTAGTTTCCTCCTTCTGTTGTATAGCTTGTTTATGGCAGGGGTCCACCAGACTGGTTTCCTTTTCTTGGAGGGGTGAGTCTTGGTTTTGTTTGGGATAGCATGATCCATGCATTCTTTTAGGTGCCTGCAGAGTGCATTAGTAAAGGATTTTGCAGCTTGGACAGCGTTATCCTTTTGCATGGGGACTTTGAAACTTCGCACCTTGGTCTTAAGTAATGTGAAGTTTGCTTTTGAAAAGTTTTTCACAGTGGTTTCTTTGACCAGGGGTGGTGGCGGAATATGGATATCCAAAGTGATTAGTTTATTGTCAGATCTAACAAGGGAGGGGTTGACCTCCGGTGTGGAGCACAGTTCGCCCATGTTGGTGATGACCAGGTTCAATATGTTGTTACCTCTGGTGGGGGTGTTGACCAGTTGATCCAGGGCATTTGAGTTTACAAATTCTAGGAAATGTTGGGCAAGGGAGTTTGTACTTAAGTAGTTCTCCCAGTTAATTTTTGGGTAATTCAAATCACCCAATATCAGGGTGTTTGGTAGGACCTTTATGTTTCCCTGTGTTTCCAGGAATGTGGACTTGGGGTCCTGGGACATAGTGGGTGATCTGTAGCAAACTATAATTTGAATAGCAGTTTTGCCCATTGTTAGTTGCGCGTGGATGATCTCTGAAGCATCGTGCTGTGCCACTAAGCTGGAGGTGTGGGTATCCTTGATGAATATGGATACTCCCCTGCCTTTTGTATTTCTGTCCGGATTTTGTGGCCAAAATGTATGGTATGAGTTGTAGCCTGGTAGTGCTGGGGTGCTCTCTGGAGCCTTAAATCAGGTTTCTGTTACTGCACATATATCGATTTTCTCCATACTGAGGAGTGCCTCGAGTGCATGCATTTTGAGTTTTAGACTTCTGGCATTGAGTAGAATTACCCTCAGTTTTTTGGTTACTTGTGCTATTTATGGCAGTGGGTTTGTGTTTTGAGCCATTCCTAAAAAAGGCACTATGGTGGTGACAAGAGCCTTGGCCAGTATTCGAAAGCCTAAGGGTGACAGGAGCAAGCCATCTCTAGCGAAGCAGCATGGTTTGTCAAGCATGTCATCCCAGGCTGACAGACACTGGATCCCCTTTGAATGACACCAGAAGCTTAGCCAATTGTTGAAATTGAAAATTTTTCTCTATACCGTGGTATCATTCTTGGTGAGGGCAGGATGCTAGTCAGGGTCATGGTCATACCAGCCTGGGCTACGTGATCAGAGAGCTCCTCCATGTCTTTTTTCATGTAGTCCAGGGAGGTACAGCTCAGGTCATTCACACCAACATGAACAATGACAGAGTCATATTTGTACTTGTTCTGGAGTGACTTGAGTACTTGTGTTGTGGCGGATCCTGGCACCTGACAAACAACTAGCAGTAACCTTCTGCTTGTTCAGCTTAGTGAGTGGAACGTCAGTGTACCTGACTACAGAGTCACCTATTACTAGTGTGATGGGTATGTTATTTTGCCTTAAGGGCTGTGATTGCATGGCACACTGGTTTTGTGAAGTATGTGTTTCATGGTTTGTGTTGGGGGTTGAGGTTGCTTGGATGTCTGCTTTGGACGTCTCTGTTGCTTTTGCAAATTTTTATTTAGAGCCTCCGAGTATGTTTTGGTGTATTTATGTGTGTTTTTGCTGGTGCTGGTTTCATAAGTCTATGTGAGACTGGCGGCGTGATGCAAGTAATTCCCTTCTCATCTTGACTGCCTGGTCCAGTCTTGAGTTGAGAGAGCTTAGCCTCCAGTTTGGCTGTATAATTGCATCTCTCGCATGTATTAGTGTTTGGTGGAAGGAGGAGAGGGTTGTCTGTGTACATGAGGCAATTGTAACATTGCCTTAAAATTCCCAGATTCACCAGTTGGACCGGAGAGTACACCTGAAACTGCCCTTTGGATATGCTTGGATAGGTACAGTGAACTGTTTTACTGATTGGTTGATAAGGTCGAATAGAGTGCCTTGTCCTTCTCTACAGTACCGGGAGGTCTAGTGCTAAGGTTTATTAGTGCTTACTATGTGTTTTGAGCAAGTGCCGGGATGAGAAGTGAATGGTTTGAGTGCTTAAGTTGAAAGTTTGTCTAGTTCCAGGGGAAAAATTGAAAAGTAGACTTTGTGGAGCCAGGAATAGTTATACCCTAGCTAACCAGCGCTGCCCAGCATGCAAAACCAGGCAAATGCAGATTTTATAGCAATGAAATGAAAAAGATAGAAATTAGCCCAAAATGGCCAATAAACTACTAATTTCTGGGCTGAAACCACTCCTCCAGGGATAGATAGGCTGCTCAAAGCTCCCTCGCTCACAGTGAACAGAGAAACTTCCTTCTATCCAAGTAAGGTATGGGCAAACACAGAAACTTGTAACACAGCCCTGAATTCAGCACTAACCTGAAAACTGGACTATACTAGCTTAGAAAGGTGGGAAAACAAGTATATATTTTTGGTTTGTTTTTTTTTTTTGTTTTTTTTAGGTTCATAGGTTGGTACTAGGCTATCAGCCTTAGGGCCTATACAAGCCTAGCCATAACAATTCCCTGGCTATTTCTTCCCACACTATTTACTTTCCTGGACCCCTGTCTAGCAAGGTGACTGACGTGATCCCCGGGGTGAATTTCCTTTCTCCCATCCAATCGTCAAGGTTCCTTTTGAAGAGGACCAAAGAGGCACTCTGCTTGACATGTATGGGCAATCTATTCCAGAGTCTGGGGAGTCTCTGGGTCAGGAACCTATCCCTCTAGCATGTTTTGTTTATTGTGATGACAAGGTTTAGATCCCTGGAATGTGTGGCTCTGAGGGATTGGGATTTCTTTAAGTGTAGCATGTCCAACAGCTCTGGGTTTGACATGGCCTTGTATGTTAAGCAAAGATCGCCTCTGAGTAGACGATATGCGACAGAGTATAGCTGGAGTTTTTTTAAGGTGGTCAGCATAGGGCATCCACTTTAGGCCTGTGATTCTTTTAGTGAGGTATTTCTGTGGCCTTTCCAGTTGTTGCAGATGTCTTGAGAGGTACATACCAAACTGGGCATTGTATTCTATAATGGGTTTAATGAGGAATGAGTACAGTGGGACAGTGACCTCCTTTTTCTGGATGAAAAGCCCTTAGTGATGAGGTGTGCCACATAGAAGGATTTCCTGACTGTTGTGGCGATGTGGTTATCGAAGGTGAGACCACTGTCCACCTGTGTCCCTAAGTCTCTTATCACACTTTCTGTGTTTAGTGTACTGCCACCTATATGGTAATTCACGGATACATGTTTTTTTCCCAAAGGGGATAACTATACATTTCTTGGCATTGAGCTTGAGCCCATGGCTCTGGCCCCAAGCATCTGTTTCTATAAGGCCCTTTTGTAGAGTATCCACATCATTTGGGGATTCAGTAATGGCTCCCAGTTTGCAGTCATCTGCAAACTTTGTTATCCAGAGTCCCTTAGTGTTGGCCTGTACTTCAGAGAAGTAGATGCCAAACAAGAGCGGTCCCAGGACTGAACCCTGAGGTACTTCACTTGTCTGGAGCTGGATTTGGAGTTGGCTACTGTTACAGTGTGGGTTCTATCAGTAAGCCAGTTAGCAACCCATTGGGTGACGTAGGGATTAATGCCCAGCTTTTTTTTTTGTTTTGTTCAGAAAAATACAGCAGATACAGTCAAAAAACACTTTAAATGCAACAGTTAAACAGGTAATTTAAACACAAAAACGACTTTGTTAAAGTGCAGGCAATAAAATAAGTACAATATGTAGCTGAAACAAGCTTTTTAAATCACAGAAACTCTAGAAAATCGGTGGAATTAGCTAAAGGCAGCAAGAAAAAGAAAAATGATACTTAGTGTCTCTCTGCTGCTGTAGAACTCTGCAGGGCACCAGGCAAGAGCTTGCTGAGCTGTATACTAGCACAAAAACCTCACAAATGTGGGTTTTATAGCAGGGAAATGAAAGAGAGAAAAATTAGCCCAAAATGGCCAATAAACTACTAATTTCTGGGCTGAAACCACTCCTCCAGGGACAGATAGGCTGCTCAAAGCTCCCTCTCTCACAGTGAACTGAGAAACTTCCTTCTGTCCAAGTAAGGTATGGACAAACACAGAAACTTGTAACACAGCCCTGAATTCAGCACTAACCTGAAAACTGGACTATACTAGCTTAGAAAGGTGGGAAAACAAGTATTTTTTTTTTGTTGTTTTTTTTATATTTTTATAAAAGCTTGTGGTTGGTGTTTTATAAGTGTAAATTCACAACCCTGGTCTGACTTGATATCAACCTACCTTGAAGAGAGAGATTGTTTGGTTATAATTGTCCATAGTATAATATATTGATTGGCTCTTTGAAGGAGTATTCAGAAACTGAAACCTTGATACCAGATTGTTTTGTTTGGCAGGTGGTTGACAGCTTTTATCAGTACAATGGGACAATGGGGAAGGGATGCTGGCACTGGTCAGTAGCTTGACATGAGAAACACTGTGTGTGTGTGTGTGTGTGTGTGTGTGTGTGTGTGTGTGTGTGTGTGTGTGTGTGTGTGTGTGTGTGTGTACATGGGCACAACAGTTTTGGCTATGACCCATTTATTTTTAGCAAGATGGATCAGACTGACCTGGATGAAATCCTGGGGAAACCAATGATTATAATGTTCTTCTGCAGCTGTAAAGTGAAAAACATATTTGGGTGTGACAAATGTTATTAAGAACCCAAGGTAGCAGTGTTTATTTGCCATAGACTGTTAAGACCAGTTGCTGTTCAGTGGTGTGGATCATTAGACCACAGCCAATGACCATCACATATAAACTGATGCTATAAGGAGTGGGATTACAACCTTGAATTCTAGAACCTCAGAACTGTACACCTCTTTACACTGATAGCAGTGTTCTAGCTTTATGTATAGTTCATAATCTCTGGGTCACCATGACATGATGGGTTGATAATAAAGTTGAAGCACATAGACCATGTGCTGTGTTTATAAACACATTCATTGAGGAATGACTATACTTCTTGGATTCCTGAAATCATAATGATTTAGATCAGATGATTATAACAACTAGTAGGTACTAAGCCTGGTAGGTAAAATGCTAGGGATCTTTGCATGTTATAGTTTCAGTGAACTTATTGCAATGAAATTTTAAAGGAATTACTTGCAAATGTATACTTACAATGCAGCTTTCATTCACTGTCCTCCTAAGGTAGCTTCTTTCAGTTATGATTGTGGCTGCCCGCGTCATCTTTTAGTGTTCCTGCCATTAAATGGGTCCAAAGCATTGTTTCACTATCAATACCAAGTAATATAGTTATAAGTGCTGTACTGCTGTATATAATGAGCCATTATCTAGTGCTTCTTGCATCACTTCAGAATATTTCTTTAGAACATCTGACACATTCTGTCTGGAAGAGGCTCACATGGAGATGAACAAGTTGATGGGCATTCTGTTGTAGGTATTTTTGATTGTCTGTATTTTGTGTTCAGGTATTTTTGACTGTTGATATTTTGAACATTGGGTATTTTTGCATCAGTGTTTTTGCTGCCGATATTTAGGTAATTCAGGGAATTGCCCCGCATCTATATGTATACCACTGTGGATCTTATTTAGCTTTGATCTAAGGTCCGTCCTTGCAAACATTACTCCATTATATCAGTGATGGACTATACATTGAGACAAAGGATTGAAATGTGAATAATTTGCCAGTAGATGTTTTTGTTGCTTACCTTTTCTGCGTGTTTTGTTAATTTCTTATTTTAAAATAGTTAAGACAGTCTGTACATACACGTGAATTTCATTGTTTTTGCATGGTTTTGGTTGCACGATATCTTGATGTCCTATCCCTCTTTCTTATTCTTTCTGCCCATACTTATGTGCAAAAAATGTACTTCAGAGCCAAAACTTTGTAGTACAAAAAGGACAGACAAATTGGTCATGTATAATGGTGTTGAACAGAAAGATAAATTAGATGAATTAAACTGGCTAATTGCTTCTGCACACCTTCTTTTTTTATTTTATCACTAGTACAATTTTTGCAGCATAATTACATGTCTCCATGTAGCACTTAACATTATATCATTGCACATAAGTGCAATATAAAGGTAACATCTGCGTTGGATGGACATAATGCCAAAACAAACAGTGAGCAAGCACTACAGTGAATAGGCCGAATATGTGACTTCAACAACATATCCAGAAATATTATTTAAAGGTAGCATCCTCACACTTTAAATTGTTATTGATTCAGCTATATAATAAAAAGATTGATACTCTACTATCCCTCAGAACAAAGCCGTCATCACCTTAAACTGCTAAGACAAAAAACTGAAAGATGAATAGACTGACAAGTTTGCAATTTTACAATGTATTTGATTTATTAAAACAATAGGAAGATTAATAAATACATGTCTTCATCAGCAAAGAAAATTTTGGTACATTCTTTATGTGATGAATAGGTATATGCATCTCACCGACTGCCACCAAATAATACATGACAGGTATTAGTGGTGGAATGGACCATCAATCCACATTGCTGCAGGCCAGGTAATTTATAAGATAAAATTATCCTTAAGAGTGTGAGGTGACTACACTCTACTGTTTTGAGTAATAGACAGCCCCTGCTATTCCCAATAAAATTTACACAGTATAGTTTCAATTCAGAGTTATAGTGCTTGGATTTCCAGGATTTCATCTACCTTGAACTGAACCCAGTGCCATCCAGGGCAGTTTTCCAATAGTAATTAAAGTCTGTCCACAATTGCTTGCACATAAACATGCACACAAAATGTTTTCAAGAATGAGGGGAGGTACCATTTAAAAACACAAATGTAGATAAGAATGAGGGGAGGTATATGTTAACATGCCAGTACCAACATCCACTACCCCATTTCATAGGAATGAAGTTACCAGCCACACGTCTGTGACAGATTACTGTTTCCATTTAAAATAAGATGATTGTTAAATATTTAAAAGGTAACATTTAACTCTGAGCACTCTTTTATAGGTGAATACCAAACAATGGTGAATACATCAGATTTAATATAATCACCCTTACTGGCATAAATAAGAAACAACTGCAGCCATTAAAATGTAATATTTTTACTTGAAATAAATAAATAAAATAAAACATTCCACTTGCAGAGCAAATATTCAAGCAGGAATACTTATGTACAAGAATCTAAAATAAAGACTTTGAGTAGACATATGCCATGAAGCAAACTCTAGCTATAGATATTACAAACCCTAACTAATTTTAGCAAAAAATATACCTTTTCTTTTTCTGTCACTAGCCTTCAAGATTAGAATATAATCTGCATAGATTTTACAGGCAGGTGCTTCTATTTGTTCATGCTCCGGCAGGAAATTCCAGCCACTGTCTTGTGAACAATCTCACTCTGTCAATTTATATGAGCACCATGCCAGATTTCCTATAGGCAGTGGTTTTGAATTTCAGAATTTTGATTTTTTGTTTCCAAAGTTCATATTTCTTGGGGAAGACTCAAATAAGGTAATAATATCCTTTGCCCTAGAGTAACATCATAAGAATCATTAAAATTCAAGCACTGCAGTTGTGTGCACAGCAGAGTTTATTTTACTTTCAGACTGCATTGTACTCCTGCAGTACTAAATGTATCTTTTATATGACTATCCAGTGTCATATTGAACCCATGACTTCTTGGAAATTACTTAATCAGTCTTGTTAGTGTAGAAACATTGATTGGTTGAGGTCAGAACGTTCTGTTTTGTAGTGCTTCTCATCTCCCCAAATCTAAGATACTGTGGATCTAGTATTTGTAAGTTCAGGGTGTGTGGGACCTTAACTCCTAACATGGAGGTACATGCAGGGCTCATTTAAGTACAACAAAATATGTGTTTGACCTGTGCCTTTGTGCATCAAGTGATTTATGAGTGAAAATGTTTTGAGGACTCATATTAGAAACCATTTTTATATACCATTTCACACCTTTTTTAAATATGGCATTCTCACTGAATAGGTTATTGCACTACAATTTCTTTATTTTTTTTCTTTTAAAAGAATGTGTGCATTTTTCTTAATTCGATGCAGTTCAGCTTTAATACAACTTAGTTCACTCCCTCTGCATTTCTCCTCTATAGGAACAACACAATTTTTTTCATCTTATTAGAGCTTTCCATACTTCATATTACATTTTTTTAATTTGTTTGCTAAGTTGGTAGGTGAGGTTGTCCAAGAACACCTTTTAACAAGAATTTGAGTCAGATAATAACACAAAATGAAGAGTAGATCATGTATTCAAATGACAAAGCAAGCAGTCCAAAAAGTCTTAACACAGAGCAAGTCAGCACAGTGCAAGAAAAGAATGCAATTTCAGCTAAGTGTATAATGAGCAGTTAAAACTCAAAGAACAATACTTTTCAGTATAAACTGTTGTGTGAAATGTAATGCAATTATGTACAGTGTAAAACAGCCAGACCAGGATTGACACCAAGAAGGTGTAGCAATAATAATCCATGAAGGTAATGGTAATAACAATGGCTTGAGGACAGTATAAAAGAAAGCACAGTCATGACTTCATCTGACAAAACAGTGCAGATATTTCTTTATCATCACCATATTAGCAGAAGGTAATCTCAGATAAGAAGCAAATGAGCTGCTATGAAGACCTGAAAAAATGATTCTATGCAATAAAACATAGTTGCTGAATTTTGAAACAGAGGTGAAACTCCAGAATGCACGTTATCTTGGCGACCATTAAATAGTGAAAGCATAGCGTGAGCAATAAGCAAGCAATATCTCTGAATTTTAAAGTATATTCTCAACAACCATTTATTTATTTATTTCATTTTGATGACCGGGGAGGTCCACTGGGCTCAGGAGCCCGTTTTCAGTGGAGGCCCGGGGAGAAAAGCTCCACATTACATTGTAAACATTAAGATACAACAAATTAAATAAAAGATTTAAAGATACATTTGCATTATAAATCAGAGACATGATGCATTACATTGGTTACATAGCATCTGAATCATGTGATGACATGAGTATTTCATTGGTTACATAGTATCTGAGTCTTGTGGTGTCAGTATAGGTACAATTTTAGGGAGGAGAGAAAAGGAAGATAGACTATTTACAATATTTACATTCATGCATACATGATAACATTGTTAGATTAAATAGTGTCCAGGGTGAGCTAAGGTGTTTAGAAATAGAAGGAGTTTACAAATACAGGTTAGAGTAGAGAGAATAGCAGGCTAAGTAAGGAGAGTGCAATTGCCCTTCCAACTGGAGGAGGGGTAGGAATGGAGTTGAGATTTGAAGTTATCAAAGTTTTCTGTGGTTCTTAATGAAGGAGGGAGATAATTCCATTTCTTTTTGGCTAAGGAAAAAGACAGGAGAAGCTATCCAGCAGGGTGGTTTGGTTTGTAGACAGTGATTAGGTTTAGGTGAGCAGATCTTAGTGGCCTGTGAGGGGCGTATGGTTGTAGGATGTTGGATAGTGCAGGACATTTAGTAGGATTAAATAATAGCCTGTGGGCAGTAGTAAGTTGGAGATAGTGTAGATAGTTGGGAAGTTCTATCTAGTTTAGTAAGTGGAGGGCAGAGCAATGGTGGGAGGAGTATTTGGCTTTGATTGTGAATTTTGAAATGTTATTATAACAGCTTTCCATTTTAGAAGAGATGGAGGTAGATAAGTTGGTTAGTAGAGGAGCACCATACATTAGTGAGGGAAGTAGATAGGTAGTGGCGAGAGTTTGCCTTGTAGAAGGAGACAGGTAGTGGATGTTTCTGTATAGCAAGCCAAGTTTATGATGTGTTTTCTTTATGTTTAGGTGAATATGGATATCAAATTTTAGGTGTTCATCTGTAGTTACCCCAAGTAGTTTGGTGAAGGGAACAATTTCTATGGTGTAATTGTTATGGCTTCTAATTTGGAAAAAGTTTTTATCAAGAGGGGAGGATTTAGAGAGAGAGAATAGTAATATTTTGGATTTGTTAGCATTTAGAGATAGGTGGTTTTGAAGCATCCAGTTCTCTGTGGTGGAGAAGGCAGTTTGAGTCTTTGTTTGAAGCTCGGGGAGGTTAGTGGCACAGCAGATTAAAGTAGAGTCATCTGCGTATTGTACAATTTTGGTATTTGGGATGGCAGAATGGAAATCATTGATAAAGATGTTAAACAGCATTGGGCCAAGAATGGATCCTTGGGGAACCCCAGTGGGGGTGGGAAGGAAGTTTCAGATGCCTTTTCTCCACTTTACAGCTTGAGATCTGTCAGATAGGTAACTTGAGATCCAGGATAGGGTATTGTGGGAGAGGTTAAGTTTAGCAAGGTGGCTTAGGAGATGAGTATGGGAGACTGTATCGAAAGCCTTGAAGAGATCTAGTAGAACTGTAGATACTATTTGTCTAGAGTCACAGGCATGGTTGAATATATCTAGGAATGAGAGAAGAGCAGTTATAGTGCTATGGCCAAGATGGAAACCATTCTGGGTTTGAGAGATAATGTGGCTTTTGGTTAGGAAAGGCATGAGTTGGTTGTGAATGCATTTTTCCAATATTTTTGAAATTGGGGAGAGGATGGCTATGGGGCGGAAGTTTGAGATATTATTATTTTTGCCACCTTTGTGGAGAGGATGAATAAAGGCTGCATGCCACAGTTTGGGGACAAACGATTCCTGTATGGATCTGTTGATTAGAATGCTAATAGGGAGGGCGATTCCGTCTACAGCAATTTTTAAGAAGTGAGATGGGATGTTATCCTGGGCTTTGGAGCATGGTTTTAGTTTGCAGAGAAGTTTTTTATGTAGGAGGTAGAAATAGGTCTAAGTTCAAAAGTTGGGGGAGAGTTGGGTTTAGAGGCTGGGAAAGAGTGACTGACCTGTGTGGATGGGTTATTATTTGGGAAGGTCTTGGTTAGTTCAGCTATAGAGTTAGTAAAGAAGGAGTTAAACTGAATGGTGATTTCTGGATCAGATTTAGTAGTGTCAGGGCAGGGGTTGTTTTTGGTACCTGGGTTGAGAAGTGAGTTGATGGGGTTCCAGAATTGTTTGGGGGTTTTGGAGTGGTTGGCCAGGAGTTTCATATAGTGGGATTGTTTGTCTTTGATTATATGTTTTTTTAGTAAGGTAAACATTAATTGACTCTGTTTATAATAGATTAGCAAATGGGTTCTTGGCTTGGTTCAAATATGTGGAGTTTGATTTTGAAGATGGTTCTCGGCTTGGTTCAGATATAAGGAGTTTGGTTTTGCACTATATATACAGGACTCATAAAGCATTTCCACTCTAAGTATCATAATTGTTAATCTCTTGTGGTGTTTGTCAAATATCAAAGCAGGATATGCTATGTATAGTATTATGAACATTTTTGTCTGCTACTTTGTGGAAGGGGCCTATAGAAAAGGTATCATACTGCAGTACACTTAGCCTTGCTAGACCTCGAGAGGTGCTTCCTCTCATGTGATGCCTATGAATTACATCAAATTAGCATCATGCCTGGTGCAAACCGGATTTGATGAAGGGGAAATGACTTGTGTAAATTTGTTCTTTTCTTTCTATGTGTCAAAATGCAGACTTTTTTCTGGACTGTTTGTCTTATGATGAACTTACGAATACAGACATATGCTTAAAGATCTACAGATGATGGGACACTGATGGCCATTAATTTGACATACATGTGAGTGTTGACTGCACATGACATATTTCCACATCAAGTAGCCTAGATCCAGGGAAGTACAAGATATGGCATAACATAGGAAGCACTTTCATCACTTCAGTATGAGTTAGGATGTGTCATGCCTGCGTTCACGTGTATATCTAATGATGTTATGTTGTCCTATCTCGCCATCATTCTTTCTGGTTGGTTGGGTTCAGAGTCAATCCTCAGCTCTGATTCAGCTGCATACTAAAGCTTGAGAACTTCCACTGGCTCGAGGCTACATCCTACCCCAAGATGCCTAGTGGCTGTTCCCCAAATCTCGTTTGCCGCTTAAAGCATTGGGATTGTCTTCGCTGGCTCAGGCTAGTTATTACCTTTTATTACCTTTTTCTGATCTTCTCTTTTGACAAACAACTACTAGTTAGAGGGTGTTAATATATTCCTTTCTGGGTGTTATTACTTGTGTGGTGTCTTTCCCTAATTGGTGTGTTTTTTCGACCATTTCCTTCCTTTTTTCTTTCAGGCCTTCCCCCTTTTAAAGTATCTGGTTAAATTAGAGGATTCCTTTTCTCTTTCAGCCCATTTTTTCATAGAGGGCTTCCTTTCTATCCCTTGGAGTCACCGTTTAAGTTAGAGGCATCTCCCCAGGTTGGGAGGAGACCGTCGTTTAACTTAGAGACTTCTCTTCCAACCTAGTTTTCCCTTCCCTTATCACATTACTTACTGCTGCAGTTGGCTTTTTATTTAGCCTAACATAATGTCCAGGAAACAAAGCAGTCTGGGTATAAAAAGTGCGATTCATGCACCCAGAAAATGTCTTTAACAGACGGACACACGAGGTGTATTTACTGTCTAGGGGCAGTCCATCTGCAGGACTCTTGCTCCATATGTCATGGTTTCAGTGCGAGGGTCATGCAGGAAAGAAAAAAATAAACTTATTCTATGAGGTTTACTGAAAGGGCCTTTTGAGACAACGGTAGAAGGTAATCAGGCCTCTAAATCTGACAAGCCAGAAAAGTCAGCTTTGTCAGCTCCGGCATCTGAGTCATCAAGCAGCCATGAAAAATAAGTATCTTTTGGAACCGAAGATTGTTTGTTCCGACAATCCTGACCTCCCCTCAGTTCCATCTGGATCCTCAGAACCGTTGCAGAGCCAAAAAAGGAGTCAGTCACCAACATTGTAGCCAGTATGCTCAGTGCCACAGTCTCCCTTAATACAGTCCATGGCGGGTAGTCACAAGTCATCTACCCACTCCTCTCGGTCCTCCAGAAGTTTATCAGATGACAACATGGAACGGGTGGTGAAGAGGTTACTGTGGATGCCGACCCTGGCTAAAATTCTTTCAAGCCCAGCCCATCGGAACGTGGAGCCAACCATTGAATCTCGGGTACCATCCATTCTTCCTCTGACTTGGATGAGTTCGGAGCCAGAGTGTCAGGAAGTCATTGTGCTGCAACTGGCAGAGCCAGTAATCACCCCAGATATCACGGTTCCAACATCTGCTCTGATCTCATCGATGCTGTCTTTGATTGAGGGATCTGGGAGCTGACACTCCATGGCCAGCTCCCGGGGGCAGTCAAATTGGACCCTTGTCAGAACTGAATCTCCCACTCTGTGCTTCAGCACAGGTGAGTTTGGTGCCCACATCAGCTTTGGAGCCATCCTCCTTGGTGCAGGAGAGATCTCCTGGTTTCTCGGGACCAGAGTCTCTCTTGGCCCAGGATCTCTGTGCCTTCGAGGTGATAAGGAATGTGCTCTCCACTGAGTCTGCCCCACCTTCAGCTCCAGCCACTCTTCCCCTTTAAGGGTCAGCATCTACTTCTACACCATCCCTCCATCACCCCCCAGTAGTGAGTTAGTGCCACAGGAACCCCCAGTGGGTGGAACCCCCTCTTCTGACACCTCCCCAGATTATCCCCTGAGGAGGTCCCTCAAAAGATACAGTATAAGAGAAAACACATAGACTCCCCTGAGTCTGTCACTTCTGATACTGATTTAGAGGACTCAGAAGGGTCCCCATGGTCACCCTCTGAGGATGTCTCCTTCTTGGACATCCTAGAGATCCTTAAATAGAGGGGCTGCTAGAAAACCATCTCCCCTCCTGAGAGTGAATTGGTATACATGGAGGCATTTGGCTCTTGCCCCTCCACCTCTTGGGTGTCTCTGCCATTTGGTCAGCTCCTGGCTGTGGTAAGTTGGAAGGCATAGGGCTCTCTGGAGTCAGTGGAGCCTGTTTGAAGGAGGCCAAACCAATTCATTACGGCCCCAGAAGATAGTATTTGACAAAGGGAGTTCCAGTAGATGCGCTGGTGGTGGCAGCTGGCACCAAGAAGGAGTTAGCTGAAGCTTCTGCATCTGTCCATCCACCAAACAAGGATTCTCGAATGATGGACAGATATGGGAAGCATATGTTCTCCTCTGTGGCCTTTACCCTACTGTTGCTGAATTACTTATCACATTTTGCTCAACTTCAGAGGAATCTCCTTAAAGAGCTAGGAGATACCCTACAAGGTGTTACAGCTAAGGATATGTCAGATAAGATAAATTCTCAGCTTGTGACCTTAACCTCTATTACAAACTCCTCCATGCACCTCATTTCCAATGTGGCCAATGGAGCAAGCAGGGCAGCAGGCACAGGAATAGCTCTTAGGAGACATTCCTGGATGCACCTTTGTGAGTTTGCTGAACCCTTCAAGTCTTCCTTTATTGACGCCCCATTTGATGACTCGTCCTTGTTCGGGACGAAAGTAAAAGAGACTCTCACCAGGAGCGAACAAGATGGCAAGACTCTATCTGCTGTAGGAGTGAGTTTCTCTGTCCCTTACTTGACCTTATCCTAAAGGTCAGAAGAGCAGAAAAATGTGGTTCTGAAAGTCCAAAGAAGCCTTGTCAGATGCTTGTGGTGATGTTTCTCGCAGGGACAGAGGGGGGAAATAACAATGGAAGATGCCATCCACATGGCAGAGGGGGTCCACAGAACCAGGGTGACAGAGATACATTCTTCGGTCAGCTGTTCCAGAACAAAGAAAGGAAGAAAGCTGCCTGGCAGTCTCTGGGAAGACAGTCAGAAGACTATTACTGTACACAGAAGCGTGAACAACACTCACAACAACCAGGTACAGTCCATTATATCCAGGGATAAAACATTCCATTCACATCTACACCCATCCCACCCACATTCACCCCAGACATTCCACACAAAAAAGGTATCAAGCAAAAGGTTGCTTCAAAAATTCAGAGAAACACAAGTCAACAAGAAGTCAAATCAGACAAATTTAGATTCCAAGATTTTTTTAGTGTCTTTTAGTTCAGAAACAGGACCAATAGTGGATCTCTGAGTGGACTCTAGAAGTCAAAAAGTGTCAAAAAAAGGAGATTCCAGATGGTAACACTATTAGGATACTATTCTTACATGCCATGTGATGTGCTCTTGCTCTCTAGACTACCGGGATACTACCTTATAAAGATGGACTCTTATCATCTACGCTATATGAGCCAGTCGCTATCAGGAGTCAGTCAGTACCTCCTTCTGCCCTTTCACAGCCCCTCACTCACAGCCCCCAGAGTGTTTGGCAAATGGTAGGCAGTAGTCATGGCTCATTCAAGCATTCCCGGTATTCCCGGTGTTTTCATACTTGCTCTGACAGCTGACAGCCACACCACAGCTCTACTCACAATCAGACAAAATCAGACCCACAAATCCACCTTGCTACTATAAATATAGGAAAATAAATATAGGAAAATCTGCCTTGTTGCCATTACAGTGTATTGCCTTTTATAGGAGCAGAATTAGCACAATGACATGTGTAATTCCCAAGAGAATACAAATGCTACACCATCAAGTGTCTATCCTTCTCAAGAAAAAAAAAAGGTAAAAAAAAAAATGTCTCAAAAAGGCCTTAGGGTTCAATAGGCGTATTACTAGCAGCTAACTGCTAAAAACATCTATCACTCAATGACATATGTGCACTATTGGCTACTCTGGTCTATGCAAGGATATCACAGTTTATGGTGTAAGTTGCAGATTGCAAGAGGTATCTAGAGGAGTTGGCTTCAGTCTACACAAGTAACGGAAGTAAGACCATTTTGCTCATTTTTCATTCTGTCAGTGAGTGATCACACACAGCCAGATAGGGGGGGGGCATTATCTAGCTGGACAGATCATCCACTATCCTGAAAGATCACAGATACCACTGGAGTACCACAGAGTGTCCTAGAGATGAGAGGGTCATGTGGCTAGCATTCCAGAGTCTCTTCCCATAGGGGACTGCACATCTAGACAGACAAACGCCTCAGTGGTATGGTACATCAACAAACAGGGGAAAGATCCTAGAACCTATGTTCATGTTCAGAGGCAGAGAGAGTTTGGGTTTGGCAATGGGCCATCACTTCTCATCAGCAATGCAAAGCAATGGGAACCTCAGCTGCAATCCAGCAAGACAGACTAAGATGCCTCAAGTGCTCTCCACAAGTGCTCCCTGACTGAATCAGGAAGTTATCAAATTTTTCGCAAATGGGGCCAACCTTGCTGCAACCTTTTTCATGCCTGCCATGCCTTCATGCAGAAATGCAGCAACTTTGCCTCATTCATCTCTGGGAGAGCACTTGAGGATGCACTCATTCACATTGGCCCCCCCTTTTTTTTTTCCATCTTTTCCCCATAATTTTCAGTTATTCAGGTTGCCAGAAGAAGTTGAGTCACAAGATAATCCTCATTGGCCTCCCACTGGCTCTCTTCTTTCTTGGATTCTCTTTTCTTTTGGCCCCACCTTCAAGTGGAGTGGAGGATCAGTCCTGGATCCAGTGATCAGAACACTCCAGTCAGGAACCCTGCTCCCTCAGAGCTCAGGCTGGAGCTTTGCTAGCTGACTTATCCACTTCCAATTTTTATCTAGGCTTTAAATATCCACATTTTTGGTTTCTTACAAGACATGGCAGTTATTCAGAAGAGAAGCTGAAAGTGAAGTAAGTGGAAGAGAAGGATTTGCAATTTGGTAGTTACAATATAGCAGCAATATTGCCTAGATCCTGCATCAATAATTCTAAAATTCAGGAAGAAGGGCAGAATCTTTCACATTAATAGCAGCAGCCACAATAAATAATTATTTAGCATATCAAATATCTTTATTTGTGGGAAGACATCGGATCTAATGTAATGTCCAGATTATGCAGGCAATTCCTCACTAGTATTATTTTTCTAATTCTACTATATTACATCGAAATCTGAAAAAAACAACGACTATAAATAATTTTTTCCCAGGGAAAAAAATCGCTATTCTGAGAAACATACACACAACACAAACACACACAAAAAACAGCAATCCACACACATACACTTAAAATCCTACACCTAAACCTAAACTAAACTTTACATACACTACTAGCTATCCACTTACCTTAACCCAACCCTAACCCTAAGATCCACCACTATTGCACACTCACCTCACTTGCATCCTAACCCTAACTCACTTAACCCGCCCCCTAACCCTAACCTACACACAACCACACACTTACCTGATCTGTGCCCTAACCCACCCCCTAACCTACACACAATCACACACTTACCTGACCTGTGCCCTAACCCTAACGTCCACACATCTGCACACTTACCTGACCCGCTCCCTAACCCTAACTCACCTAACCTGCACCCTAACCCTAACCTACACACAATCGTGCAATTACCTGAACCTGACCCATAACGTTCCAACATACTGAACGCTGAAAACTGCAAAGCCACAGCAACGGCCCACCGAATTCTTTCCCCTGGGAAAGAATTCGGTGTTCTGCACCTTTGCTGTTTTCAGCATTCGACATTACTGGTTTGATATTATAACACTCGGACTTTATAAAATTTGATGTTATAATACAGACCCCATTTCTATTAAGAGCACCCTTAAGAGAACCTCCTCCTCCATGGGACCTAAATTTAGTATTATCATCCTTGATTCTTCCACCCTTTGAACCAGCATCCTCTTGTTCACTAAAATTTTTATTTTGGAAAACAATCTTTTTAACAGCCATTACTTCTACTAGGAGGGTCTCAGAATTGCAAGCTCTGTCTATCTGCCCTCCATATTTGATTTTTCACAAAGACAGCGTTTCCCGCAGAACAAATCCTTCCTTTTTACCAAATGTCTGTTCTGAAGATAATTTGAACCAATCTATTGAATTGCCTGTATTTTTTCCTAATTATGGTAACAAGGCAGATTACAAGCTCCACCAACTGGATGTGCATAGACAGTTGCACTTTTATTTGCATAGCACCAAAGAATTCAGAAAGTCAGACCAATTGTTTATTTCCTATTCAGAGAATAAAAGAGGTATGGCAGTTTCAAAAGTTTCTTTGTCTAAATGGCTTATTGGGACCATCACCTATGTCTATAACTCTCACAATAAAGAACCGCTAGGAATATTAAAGGACATTCAACTAGAGCAATGTCATCTTCCATTGCTTTTCAATTTAGACTTCCATTGGATTCAATTTGTGCTGCTGCTACATGGGTCAGTTTTCACATCTTTATCACTCATTACAAACTAGATGTGGCCTCCCGGAACGGCATCTTTTGGTTCCACTGTTCTGAAGAGCTTATTCCATTGAGCCACCCAAGAAAGAAGGTGTTGGGGATGTTGTCCCAACCAGCAAGAATGAAGGCGAGATAGGACAGCATAACATAAAAAAGTTATGTACTCACCATAACATTTCATGTTTGTTGTCCAGAATCTCGCCTTCATTCTTGCATCCCACCCATTCATCCCCCTTCCTGGAGGACCTAGAGGAGATTATAGATTGGCAACATATGGTCTGATTCCCTTCTTGCCTATTAGCATACATTAGTGATTAGTTTCTCAAACGAGAACTGGGGAACAGCCGCATCTTGGGATAGGATGTAGCTTCAGGCCAGTGGAAGTTCTCGAGCTTTAGTATGCGGCTGAATCGGAGCCATGGATCGGCTCCGAACCCAACCAACCAGCAGGAATGAAGACGAGATTCTGAACAATAAACATGGAACGTTATGGTGCGTACATAACTTCTTTTTCTGTATACTCCATATGTGTAGCTGGGTCAATGCTCTTTCGAATTTTTCCTATGGCTCCCTTTATGGTAGTTTTGCTGCTTTCCCCACACCTTGCATTTACTTTTGATATAGAGACTGGTTGTTACGTATGACTTGCATTTTATTTGTTTCTGTATTGATGTTGTGGCCTCCTGAAGGCAATGCTCGTTGCTAAGTTTTGATTCTTGCTACTTGTATCATACTTTCTCATGTTTCCTCTGTAGCCTTCTATAACCATTGCTGTTTCAGCTCATTTCCAGTGTAAGTCAACTTGTGACATTGACAGATACTCGTTTAATTATGTACAGTACGTCAAGGAACATAATGTGACCTCATCACTGTTTTGCCAATAGTATATACCAAGTAAGAATCCTGGATATCTAAATAGAGCACTTATAATTCAAAACTTTGCAAAGTAAAGCATGAAAATGCAATAATCATATTTATCGAAAACATAGAGATAGAAAATAGTATGTACAAGACATTAAAAATAAAAACAAATACAAATGTAGACTAAAGTAGCTATTACTATTTTTCTCTTTAAAAGGAAGAACATATACCATATTGAAAATATATCAATGTGTAAAAAACTAATAAAAATATTGTGTAACAGGGTAAACTGTACTTGAATGTTGTCATAGATATAAAGATTCATATGGACCATAGACCACAATCATCTTTTCAGTGCTTAGCTTCATATGAAACTTCCTGTATCTGTAAATTAAAAGAATTCAGAACCAGAATGAATTCACAGGTACCCATACATTTGTTAAGATATGCATTAAAGACAGTGAAGATATTATTCAGTTTTGTAGGTAACAGAATATTATTCAAGACATGTGAGAAATCCTTATTAGCATGCCTTATATATTTGCTGATGGAGATTCAAGTCCTTTATTCATGTGTTTGTGAAGACATTTGTTTTGTGAATGTATAGGCAATCAAGGAGGGTTTGCCCCTTAACAATGTGGAATTGCCCCTTAACAACGTGGAATGTTAGGTGTAAATCATTGAGCAGGAGTCCATAAGACACAGAGTACAGGGGCAGAGCTTCAAGTATGTCTTGGCTATGTGTCTTTCTAGTAGGAACCTATGAGTTACGTTCTAGTTGTGTGATGTTTGAATAGGTACATACTAAAAGGCGCATTATATTCTATAATTGATCTGATCAGGGCAGAGTATAGAGGGAAGATAACTTGGTTTAACCTGAATAACATACCTTTACCTACTAATTGGTCTAAATAAAAGGATTTTCTGACTACTGTTGCTATGTGGTGTTCAGAGGCTTTGGAGTAACCTGTGACAGAGCCTAGATCTCTAATGACTGTCAGTGACTGTGTCAGTCTGGAGGTGGTTGTAGTGGGGAGTTCTGTCTGTACTATAAGTTGTTGAGATTTATTTACCAAATACTGACAATGCTGTACTTCTTTTCTTTGAATTTAAGCCAGTTAGTAATGTGCCACTGATCATATGATCTAGTAATTGCAGTACAATATAACATGATACTGGATGCTCAGGTAATAACAACATTCAGCTTGCAGTCATCATCAAATTTCATTAGCCATATGTTTGGATTAGTGATTTGTATATATGAGAACTAGATGCTGAGCAGAAGAAAAATCCCATTATTGAGCCATAAGGAACTGTACTAGTTATCATTTGATTCCAGACTAGGCACTTGCTACCTTAGTAAGATAGGTTTTATCTGTCAGTCAGTTTTCCATCATATAACACAAATATGTACATTTAAGGCTTTACGTTTATTTATTATTTATAATGGTGAGTAGCACCAAAGCCCTTGAACAGATACAGGAAGGCTGTATGAGCTACATAATCTCTCTTTTACAAAACTGTATGATTGTGGATCTAAAGCAATAAAATGTCCCCCAACCCCACCCTATGCCACCGAAGACCATGGACAGACTCAAGAAATTCAGCTGTTCTCAGTCTCTTATCATCTACTTAGAGGTGACCGCTGCTTGACTTACAAAGCCATGTCCAGCCCAGCCCTACTTGAAATGCTACATCTAAAAAAAACCAAATCCCCATGCACCACATGCTCCAGAGATCACAGCATTACTACCACAATTAACAGAACATGCTGGAGGGGACAGGTTCATCTCCCAAAGACTGCCCATACTCTGGAATAAACTTCCCATTCATGCCAAGCGTAGCACCTCACTGGCCCTCTTCAAGAGAAATTTTGATGAGTAGATGGGTAACAGAAAGTTCACTCCAGGGATCACTCCAGTTGCCCTACTGGATAGGGGCACTGTGAACTGACATCGGGTGGCACGGTGCCTGGGCAATTTTTTGGACTAGGCTTGTAAAGGCTCTGTGGCCATTGGCTTAGTACATACCTATGAACCTATGAGCCTATGTCCATTGGCTCCTCTACCTTCATCCAGCTGGCCCATTCATTAATTCTGGGAGAAAAGAAGATAAGTATTCCTGGGCTAGGCAAGAGCCTTATGTCCTATTTATTTTTGCCTAGGACCTTCCCCTATTAGCCCCCCCATTCCATAGCAAGAGTTAGGCAGTTGAGAGTGTTCCAGCTTAATGATCCAGGGGGCTATTCTTCCCACTCCTCCTGGGTGCACCTCCTTCCACCCTCAGTGACTCATCCAAGCCTGCAATTGTCACCTCATAAAAGGGAAATGTGCATCCATATGCTAGTTCCCCTTTGCTACATATTGTGAATGCACTGTAGCAGAGTGAGCTCAGCGGGCGTAGGGCTTACCTGGTTGAACACCTTGTGCTCCTGCTAGATGTCACCATGTGGTGAGTTAAAGCCACCTCCCACTCTTCTCCCAGGATGGGCAAGCCAACAATAGCCTCACTCACATCCTCGTACAGCAAGCTCCTACAGGCATTTGTGCCACTAGATGAACTCTAGTTGTCTGCAAAGTTTTCAGGGTTTTGTCCTTCTAGACCACAGAGCTGGCAAGATTTTTATATTAGATTTTAAGAAATCAAATGTAATACATTCCATGGTTTTGTAGACTAGCCTTTTTAGGCTGATGGGCATATAGTTACAGTAAATGAGCTTGTGGCCCCCTTTATTAAGTGGCATAATTATAGTTGTTTTCCATACATGAGGCACATACCCTGTGGCTATGCTTAAGTGGAACAGTTTTAGGAGGGTTTCAGAGAGGGCATGTTTGGTGCTGTTGTTTAAACAACAAAATATGTTTTCAGGGTCCGTAGAGGTGATATTGTGTGTGCACTTAGGACACATTCCATAATAATCTTGGAAAGAAGAAGGGACTGAAAAATTTGCAGCACTTTTGACTGTTTCTGGTATGAAGTTGGCACTAAATGTATTTGTTAGTATATTAACAGTGTGTTTTGATTCAGAAAAGGTAATACTGTTATAAAAAAAAATCATGACATTGCTGTATTATTTCTTAATTATATGATAAGGATAAAGAAAGACTTATCATTATCCTTGACTTCAGATGTTAATTTTAATTCATGCTCTACTTTGATCTTCTTTATATAACTTTCAGAATTTTGCTGTTCTTTTTTGACAATGTATTTAATGTGTGTAATTTTGTTTATTATAGACTTTAACTTGTTTTACTTTAAATATAGGGATTATTAAAACAAGCATCCTACCACTTGGTTTACTTTTACATTTCCCAGTATATTTGCTTCTGATTTAAAATTCATTGGCATAAGTCACAGCTGATGCAACCTGGGGAGGTGGGAGAAACAAACAAAATAAACAAACTTGTAGTTGAATTTTGAGAGCTTATCATATAATTTAATTTGTTTGTCTTTTTAAAGTCCTTGAATTCACAGGAGTTTGTTGGGTGAGTTTAAAAATCCTAGAAGAGAGGTACTGATTTGTAGTTGAGAGATGAGGATGCCACAGTGGTAGTGGAGGTAGATGAAATATTAGTTAGGATGAGGTCAAAACAATTTTGACTCATAATGGACTGTTTAAGTATTTGAACAAAGGAGTTAGCATTAACTAAGTCTAGGAATCCTTGGGCATACCCCAACCTTTGTGGTATTTGCTCCAGATAATCAAAGGGTAGTTCAATTGACCCATCACCACGTATTTTTATTTATTGGTAGTTTAGTCAAAAAGCATGCTAAGAATTTATAATTTGTCCTGTTTAACAAAGCAAGATGTTGTCCCGTTCGATTCTCAGCTAATGCATCTTCTGTGTGGAGGCATACGTTACGTGAATGGGGCGTGCCTTCGTTGAAGGTTGTGCATCAGGGCTGGTAACCCAGTACATAAAAATCCACTACCAGTCATTAGCGGACCGGAGTTCTGCTGTGGCAACCCCTAACCAGGAAAAGCCGAAAGACCCTGTTTAACAAATTCTTGTTGTCGATTGTAAATCTTCCTAGGGATAATTGAGCCTCTAACAAATATAGATACACATAAATTGGTGTGTGTGTGTGTGTGTGTGTGTGTGTGTGTGTGTGTGTGTGTGTATGTGTATATGTATATATATATATATATATATATATATATATATATATATATATATATATATATATATATCGAGATATTTATTTGTCTTTTGTTAGCCGGGTTAGTCCACTGGGCTGGGAGGTCATTTTCAGAGGAGACCCAAGGAGAAAAGCTCCACAAATGCAAGATAAAAAGATGATACAAAAAAATTACTTATATATCATAACCATACCAAGTT
The DNA here is from genome assembly GCF_019279795.1 of Protopterus annectens. Lineage (NCBI taxonomy): Eukaryota > Metazoa > Chordata > Ceratodontiformes > Protopteridae > Protopterus > Protopterus annectens. The sequence continues at coordinate 1,724,192,963 of NC_056735.1, forward strand.
ACATTGTAAGTTTAAGAACATTAAAAAGGGCAAGATAAAGAGACATGAGAGTAACAACATTAATGTCTTGTAGAAATCATTACAAGTATACATTTTGTGCATGTACAACAACAAAGTGATAGAGGCTGAGTTGGTGGAACAACATAGAAGAATAGTAGATGGAGTGCAGAGAAGACTGAAGAATGATTGAAGAGACAGAGAATAGCAAAGAATGGCAGTTGTGTCAGTTATAGTCAGTGGAATGGAAGGAGAGGTGGTAAAGTTAGAATGGGAGAAGGAAATGAGGAGGAAAGAGTTGGGGAGTCCAGGGAAATAAGAACCAAAATAGGGGGACAACGTTGGGAAGAAAGTTTAGTTTTTAAGAGTGCTCAGTGGTATAGCATAGATAAGATAGATAAACATAGATATATCTAACCAATATCTATATATCTATATATAGATAGCTAGATATAAATATAGTTATAATTTTAGAGAAAGGTAGACAGATAAAAATATAGAAAGTTATTATGTATATTCACAATATTATTTTAGAACTAGATACATAGAGAGAGAGAGATAGACAGATAAAAATTTAAGGTCCCACAAATACATATTCAGATATAGGTGTACTTCTGTTGCATGTGCACAAGCATTAATGTTGTATAATCATCTTAATTCAATGTTTCATTTACAGTGCATTTTAGAATGGTGGGCTTTTTAAACTCTCCTGGGGATTCAATAAACTCTGTGTAACCTGTCATGAAAAGAGATACTGCCAGCACACCTGTATGGAATTTTCTAAATAATTATATGTCATTGGTGTATACCGAAATGATTTGTATAAAATGCTTGTGTTACAGCTGTATGTTATGTGTATATCAAACTTGTTTGTACAGACGTGTGTTGAAAAGGGTTTGTAAAGTACTAAGCTTAAAGATATATCCACAGTGCGCCCTGCTGGAAGAAAACAGAAATTTAGCTACGCTATTGTAACTGTTCAAATGTCTATATTTTAACATTGGAAACTGGAACACAGGAGATTAACTTCAGTCCAACAAAACTTCAGAAAAATAGCTGAAATTAAATTACTTTATAGCTACCCAATAAAAGATATTTTTCAGTTCCAATGTAGCAAAGAGACACAATGTCTGTGCTGAGAAGCTTTCACTGTTGTCTTGGAGTGTTTTATTGTTTTATGACTTCCAGTCTTTGCTAAAGATCTGAGGTCTAAGTATTTTTACAGGTAGATGCTAAATACTTCTAGTTGCCAGCAGTGGAGGTTTCACCTAGGAAAGAGTTAGATGACAAGAAATTATGTCATTCTACAAGCTACCCCAGCAGTAATATTTGAGATATTAATTTAAGAAGTCTCTTGGAGAGACACAACATTCTGTAGTCTGTCTTGGACCTGACAATAAGACCCATTCACCACACATTTATGTAGGTCAGTAAGTAAATTAACTAGGATATAGTAATTCTCTTATATGTAGTCAGGAATATAGTAAAGCTTACTTTAGATATTTTTCTTTATTTATTTGAGACTATCCTGCAATGTTGTTTTAAATGTTTCCTATGGTTTTGAACTCTGGTATTACTGTACATATATATTTAGTATTGTCTTGTTCTTTTATTATTTATTATTAAATTTATGTATTTATTTATTTATTTCATTTTGATAACCAGGGAAGTCCACTGGGCCATGAAGATCCCATTTTTCAGTGGAGGCCAGGGTAGAAAAGCTCCGGATATAGTTTCAGAGAAACAATATGAAACAAAACTACAGAAATTAGTTACAGAGAAACTATATAAATACAATGAAAATTTAGAGAGCATTCAATACAGTAAGTTCACAAACATACACAATAAGTTATTAGAGGGCTACATTGTCTTATTGAGGATCTGGAGAAAGAAGGAGAAACCATACCCAGACTGACTGTGGTCTCTGTGTGCTCTTAAGGGAAATTGCACTTGATGCAGAGAGCTGCATCTGGAAATACTGTGTGTGTTCTTGTCATCCTTCCAATGTACATCCCCCACTGGTGCCAGTGATAAGAAATAAGGCTTCTTGATTACTGGTCCAGTGGTAGGTTGTCACATAAGCTTACAGCAAAGCCTACACAGAGTTTGTATTTGCACTGCAAGCAGCAGCGCTAATTACATATTCATGCTGTGCACTGTGTTTAAACATAAACAAATGCAGTTTCATGACTAGCAACATTGTTGCCAGCCAGGAAACCATGTAAAGAAACACGGACAGTGGCAAACATGTAAAACTGTTTACACAGAGGCAAACTATAACAGCCTGTTTCTGTGAAATGTCACAAAGATTACCAGGGTTATTAATAAAGTAATTTATATATTTCCAACACACTACATGACAGTGTATACAGTGCAGAGTATTGTGGAAACCTGCTTCAAGCATAATGAACAAAAGGTTGTGTAAATGATCAGTAAGGGCACATAGACTGCATTATAAATAGTCAGGAGAAGTGTGTGTACTGAATAGGGGCACACAGATGACTTGTAGGAATGAATAGGGGAAGAGGACAGGTAAAACATGGTAATGTACAGCAGATGAGGGCATGTCAGTGAAGACAGTTGTAATATGAATACTAATCACATATCAACATGATACAGTAAGGACTGCACACTAAATCTATATGAAAAATGTACCATCAGCCAAGATGATGCCACAATATAAACAAGAAATGATCAGCATCAGCAATTGGCTTAGCTTCTGCTGTCAATCCAGAGGGATCCAGTAACTCTCAGCCAGACATGTGATGGCTGACAGGCCACGTTGCTTTGCCAGAGATGGTCTACACCTGTGTCGTCTAGGCTGTTGGACACTGACAAAGGTGCTTGCCTCTTCCATAGTGCCTTTTTAGGCAATGTGAAAGCAACATAAATTCTAACATAAAAAATCCACTGGTGGCAATTTCAAGGTTTTGCTTCTTAATGCTAGGAGTCTAAACATGAAGCCGCACTGGAAAAAAGTGCCAACCTGCTAGCTGACCAGTTTGGTGAAAACTTCACCCCCCTCAGACCCACAGGTCATACCCCAAAGCACATCTGACAGCAACCCTTTGCTAAGTATCTCTAAAGATCAGGTCATATCTGTGCTCTTCAAGGCTAAAAACATAGCTTCAATGGTACTAGATAACATCCCAAGTTGCTTACTCAGCAATCTAAAACAGGATCTAGCAGACCCACATCCTCTTTAACCATAACCTGAAAATTGCCTTTGTTCCAGAAGAGTGGAATACAGCAACAGTAATCCTCTTGCACAAAGGGGGCCCATCAACTGATGCTGGGAACTATAGATTGATAAATCTAACCAGTCTCATCTGTAAGGCCATGAAAAGAATCATTGTGGACATTATCAATAAGGTGATAGGTGACCTTCAAACTCTAGACCCAAGCCAGTTTGGCTTTGATAAGGGTAGACCATGCTTATTAAACCTATTAAACTTCTTCAAGAAAGTCACCAAAGACCCGGATGACAGTAAGACAGTGTATACTGCCTATTGACCTCGCCAAGGCTGTTGACACAATCCCCCACTCAGGTATCCTTGAGAAACTTTCCCAGCTGGGATTAAACCTTACATCACTAAATGGATAGCCAATTGACTCACCGACAGAAAAGATAGTGTCACCATCACCAGTGGTGTACCACAAGAATCTGTGCTGGGAACTTTACTCTTCAGAATCTATTTTTTGGAAATCCAGGCTACATTAGATGGCCTTTGGCTTACCAGGTTTGCTGCTGCTTGCAAATTGGGTGCAATCGAGTCCACCAATGATGTTAACATATTACAGGAGAGGCTAACACAGGAAAATGATTGGTGCTAAAACCATGGTCTACAGCTAAGTGCAAAAAATTGTAATTATTATTGACTTTGGCAAAGTGGAATTCCCAGCTAATTATAGTATTGACAACACCCCCCTAAGTTCCCACCCAATGTTGCAAGACCTGAGAATACATATTAAACAATCTGAACTTCAACCAGCAGGTTTCCGCAGTGGTAAGAAAAGCCTTGTGTGTTGTGCACTTCCTAGGTAAGGGTATTGCATCCAGGTCTGATGATGTTATAACCCCACTGTACTCGACCCTCAGCAGAACATTAATAGAGTATGGTACTCCCTTTTGCATGTACCTCAACAGACACCTGCAGCAGTTGGAGAGGCTACAGGGGTTTCCCAACAAGAAAACACAGGGCCTCCAAACCATGCCATGATGTATGTGGATAGACTGAAAGCCCTGTCACTGTTCTCTGTATCATATTAGCTTCTGAGAGTTGACTGGTGCCTGGCCTACAGGGAAGGCTCTGACCATGCACTGATGGAAATGCTGCACATCAGCAAATCTAATGGCCCAAGATCAGTCACACTAGGGATCTTAACCCAGCCTGTGACATGAACAGACTATGCTTCAGAAACAGATATATCTTCCAGAGACTGCCACTTCTCTGGAGTAAACTTCCAAATCATGTGAAGCAGAGCTGCTCACTGACCTGATTCAAGTGCAACCTCGATAAATGGATGGCAGACAGCAAATTCACCCCAAGGTTGACACCTATGTCCCTCATGGATAGGTGTAGTTGGCGTTGACCATATACTTGCTCTGCAAATTATGTTCAATTAATAAAGACAGTTGGGGCTATTTGTGTTGAACATGGCTAGGCTTGCAAGACCTATAGGACTGCTAGCCTAGCAACCTCATATGAAACTATGAACCTATGTCAACAGTTCTCAGGAGGCAAATTACTACAGCTGTTATAGAAGGGGCATGCAATATAATGTCAGGAATGGCCATCAGTACATTAGCTCACATCACAGATTTTAATACCCTTTTGTAACCATACTGTACATCCACTCCTCAATATAGCATATGTCATTGACAGCAACAATGTCAACTGACCATAAGGTCATAGGACACTATTAGGCTGATGACCAATATCACATGAAATCCTAAGAATTATTATAAAATAAAAGGAAAAATGCCTATATGTATATTATGGAAGGTATGCTAGTTCCCCTTTGCTACATATTGTGAATGCACTGTAGCAGAGTGAGCTCAGCTGGCGTAGAGCTTACCTGGTTGAACACCTTGTGCTCCTACTAGATGTCACCATGTGGTGAGTTAAAGCCACCTCCCACTCTTCTCCCAGGATGGGCAAGCCAACAATAGCCTCACTCACATCCTCGTACAGCAAGCTCCTACAGGCATTTGTGCCACTAGATGAACTCTAGTTGTCTGCAAAGTTTTCAGGGTTTTGTCCTTCTAGACCACAGAGCTGGCAAGATTTTTATATTAGATTTTAAGAAATCAAATGTAATACATTCCATGGTTTTGTAGACTAGCCTTTTTAGGCTGATGGGCATATAGTTACAGTAAATGAGCTTGTGGCCCCCTTTATTAAGTGGCATAATTATAGTTGTTTTCCATACATGAGGCACATACCCTGTGGCTATGCTTAAGTGGAACAGTTTTAGGAGGGTTTCAGAGAGGGCATGTTTGGTGCTGTTGTTTAAACAGCTAAATATGTTTTCAGGGTCTGTAGAGGTGATATTGTGTGTGCACTTAGGACACATTCCATAATAATCTTGGAAAGAAGAAGGGACTGAAAAATTTGCAGCACTTTTGACTGTTTCTGGTATGAAGTTGGCACTAAATGTATTTGTTAGTATATTAACAGTGTGTTTTGGTTCAGAAAAGGTAATACTGTTATAAAAAAATCATGACATTGCTGTGTTATTTCTTAATTATTTGATAAGGATAAAGAAAGACTTATCATTATCCTTTACTTCAGATGTTAATTTTAATTCATGCTCTACTTTGATCTTCTTTATATAACTTTCAGAATTTTGCTGTTCTTTTTTGACAATGTATTTAATGTGTGTAATTTTGTTTATTATAGACTTTAACTTGTTTTACTTTAAATATAGGGATTATTAAAACAAGCATCCTACCACTTGGTTTACTTTTACATTTCCCAGTATATTTGCTTCTGATTTAAAATTCATTGGCATAAGTCACAGCTGATGCAACCTGGGGAGGTGGGAGAAACAAACAAAATAAACAAACTTGTAGTTGAATTTTGAGAGCTTATCATATAATTTAATTTGTTTGTCTTTTTAAAGTCCTTGAATTCACAGGAGTTTGTTGGGTGAGTTTAAAAAAATATGTATGAATTTTAAGGTTTAGATTCATATATGCTTTAATTAATGTTTTTAATAATATTATTATGTTTAAGACATTTACAAGTTTATATTATTGCTGCATTGATTATATGGATGAATGGTTAGGCTATTTCACTTGTTATATGTTTTATGTCTTTAAGAAAGACGGACTATCCGTGATACTAGTGCGCATGCTTGTATTTAAAACAGTCTGATTTGTCTGTTCACTGTTACGTCTGAGGAAGCGGATTTACCGTGAAAGCGCTTACGTCCATTAAACCTTTTACATTTAACCAACAAGAGCGTTCTTTTTAATCAGTGGATTTATCGTTGGAACTGTTTGATTTGTATTTACGATACCTTCTGTCCTGGGTATTGTTTTTTCTATATCTTCAGGGTCTGGTTACGTTTTTGGTAGATACGGACATGATGGAAGGTATGCCAGAAAATTGTTTTACCGATCTGAATGATGATATATTTGTCATTAATTCACTCAAGAACGTATTCTGTGAATCACTGAATCCCTTGTTATGCATGGACGGTGCACTGCCACCGGATGTCGATGAAGTTAATGCAGACATTCAAATAAAGGCGAGGCAACTTCGAAGAGATGTAGAGAACGACCTATATAAATATAAACGCTTGCAAGCCCAGCGACTACATCTTGAAGCAAGTATCTCATGTAAAGTGATTCCAAGGGGACTAAGAATACTCAATATGCCAAGCTACGGCAACACTTTCCCGGAATTGTTAGTCAAATGGCAGAAGATTAATCTTCAAGCAAGCATGGGATATATGCAGCTTCTTATCGACTTTTTTAAACCACAGGAGAGTGAATTAATGCACAGGATTGCGGACAAACAACAACAATTAATTGATACCCTTGGTATTGAATCCACAGAGATTTACTTACAGGATTTAACCGAGCGAATAATGAAGTATGGTGATACACTGTTGGGGCAGAAAAAGAAGAAATTACAACGCGATAGAAGGGACTTTGAAAACAATAATGTTTTCACTTGGCCCCGAACAACACAACTTGGTGAACAACATATAGATAACGCAGGGCCTAATGTGAGAGCAAGAAACAGGCAAACAGCCATGAATGATAGCGATGGAACTACAGCTATCCAACAACAATGTAAGCAGGCTAATGAAACATCTACCGCAAACATTGAAAGTAGACCTCAGCATGGTGATGAGTGCAATGCACTCACAAAGGCCAGTGACGGCAGTAGTACACCCAAGTTAACTACATCACTATATTTCACTCCAGCTGAGGGTCCAACAATAGTTTCCAATAATGACCATGATAAAACAGCTAGACCGGCTACAGTAGTAAGGAGGAAAATACAACTTGACAAGCTCCATACAGCCCAGCAGCAGGTTTTTCCCGATGTCCCATTGCCAATTCGATTGGGGAGGAAGCGTTCCATGGAATACGAACCAGCGAGAGCAGTGAAGAGAAGAGATGCATACATGGACAATCAGGGCCTAGCACCCAAGGCGAAGTGGGGTCAAATTCACTAATTTGGAATATCTCCAAGCATGTTTTAACAGATGATGAACATTCAGTATTAAATAAAGGCCTTACATTTATTCCCTGTGCAGAAGCAGATGTAAGTGACATTTTATTATCTATCAGATTATTTGTTAGAAATGTCAACTTTAAATTATTATACAAAGACATTGATACAACTCATGAAATAGCTTTTAAAAGGAAAAGTTTGGCTAATCCACATCTTCCGCCTAATTTAGATTTGTTCATCAAAAGCGTTGAAACTGATTTGTACCATACTTGTGGGTCTGGTTTCACATCTCTCAACAACAATTTGAATAAAGATGAGTTTAAAGCATTGACTAGTTTGAAAAAGAATAATGACATTATCATACGTCCCGCTGACAAAGGTGGACTTATTGTTATTTTGGACAGATATTTTTATATCCGTTCTATGACGGACATGCTCTCCACTAATGCCTATTTAAATGTGACAATGAATGACATTAATGAATCATGCAGGCTTGTGCACAACATGTTAATGGAATGCAAAGCATTGGGTTTATTGACGGATGAGTTGTATAATTATCTTTTGGTTGAACATCCTAGGGTCCCTTGTATCAATGGACTCCCAAAGATACATAAGCATGATACCCTGCCACCATTTAGACCTATCGTTGCAGGTGAAGGGTGGCTCACTGAGCCAATTTCAATTTATGTAGATTATAAACTTAAATCTGTTTTATCATGCACTCCATATGTATTAAAGGACACAGGCCATTTCCTAGGTGACTTGCATGATCATGTTAGCAAGCACAATGTGGAGGGAACAATCCTTGTCACCATGGACGTTGTTTCCCTCTTTACATGTATACCCATGGATAAGGGCATTAGCATGGTGAAGGAATTGATATCTACATTCTTATCACACACAGAAGTGGATTTAATTTGTTTATTACTAGAAACAGTCCTTGACAATAACATGTTTGTATTTATGGACAAGTATTTTAAGCAAGTTGTTGGGGTGGCGATGGGCACCAGCTGTGCCAACTCGTACGCCAATTTGGTTATGGCTGCTTGGGAGAAAGAGGCCATAACACCTTGTCCACATGTTGCCTTCTACCGAAGGTTTGTGGACGACCTCTTTCTCCTTTGGTCTGGCACAGCTGAGTCATTGACCACTTTCCTGAATCACTTAAACAGTATGAATGGTTTTCTACGTTTTACACTTGAGAGCTCTGAGACTAGCATCAATTATCTTGATGTTACTGTGTATAGGGACAATTGTATTCTCAAAACCAAACTATACAGGAAACAATGCTACAGGGCTTCATTTTTGTCCACTACCAGTATGCACCCTCCTGAAATATTTGATAACATAGTGAAGGGGCAGGCCCTGAGGGTGTCTCGTCTCTGTTCTGATCAAAGGATTTTTGAGAAGGAACTAGAAAATCTTGGTAACAATTTTTGTGCAAGGGGTTATTCTAGATTAAATGTAGATAATGTAAGCAATAAGGTTGCTAAGACAAGAAATAGTAGAGGCCAACCCTATTTTTCCAATTGTAGTGGTTCTCATGATAAAAAGTCAAAGATTGACAGCAGATTACCCATGGTTTTACCCTATGGCAAGAACATCAATAGTATACAACAGATTATCATGCATAATTGGAACATAATGGTATCCGATGAGGACACTAGGAAGGTAGTGGGCAATTGCCCGAGGTATACCTACACTAACCTGATGAGTCTTAAACAACACCTATGTTTTCCCAAGCTGACTAGTCCTGATATTCTATCTCCACTTGAATTTGGGACTAAGAAATGTGGAAGATGCACTCAATGCATGTACATTGATACATCAAGGTTCTTTAGGAACCCAAACAATGGTAAACTATGGGAACTAAGGTGTAAGGCCGACTGTAATACCAGAAATATAGTGTATGTAGCTTATTGTAAGGCCTGTTTTGTATTTTATGTTGGAAAGACCAATAGGAGCCTGCGAGAGAGAATCAGGGACCACTATTATTGTCTTAGTAGGAAGGAGATGTATAGTGCTCCAGCCAAACATATGCTTTTAGAGGGAACAGGGCACATCTTTATGTTCCAGACACTACATGTACAGATTCCCTCCGTGAGGGGTGGAGACATCACTAACCTCACGGAGGAATCTGAAACTAAATGGATCCTTCGTTTATCTGCACACTATGGTAAGGGTCTTAATGATAGTGTACCACTAAAACCCGTACTTAGATCTAGACCCCTTAGATGACCTTATAAACATCATATGTGTAGGGTATTTATATTACTTTACAATATACTATGCACAACACATGTAAATCTCTCCTTACACCATGATGCTTTTGTGACTATCCCTATATATTTTGTTTCAATTTCATGTACTTTATATATATTCATCATATCTTTAAATTAGCATAGGGATAGTAATATGTATGAATTTTAAGGTTTAGATTCATATATGTTTTAATTAGTGTTTTTAATATTATTATGTTCAAGACATCTACAAGTTTATATTATTGCTGTATTGATTATACGGATGAATGGCTAGGCTATTTCACATGTTATATGTTTTATGCCTTTAAGAAAGATGGACTATCTGTGATACTAGTGCGCATGCTTGTATTTAAAACAGTCTGATTTGTTTGTTCACTGTTACGTCTGAGGAAGCGGATTTACCGTGAAAGCGCTTACGTCCATTAAACTTTTTACATTCAACCAACAAGAGTGTTCTTTTTAACCAGTGGATTTATCGTTGGAATTTTTAAACTGTTTGATTTGTATCTACGATACCTTCTGTCCTGGGCATTGTTTTTTCTATATCTTCAGGGTCTGGTTACGTTTTTGGTATATATATATATATATCGAGATATTTATTTGTCTTTTGTTAGCCGGGTTAGTCCACTGGGCTGGGAGGTCATTTTCAGAGGAGACCCAAGGAGAAAAGCTCCACAAATGCAAGATAAAAAGATGATACAAAAAAATTACTTATATATCATAACCATACCAAGTTACATTGTAAGTTTAAGAACATTAAAAAGGGCAAGATAAAGAGACATGAGAGTAACAACATTAATGTCTTGTAGAAATCATTACAAGTATACATTTTGTGCATGTACAACAACAAAGTGATAGAGGCTGAGTTGGTGGAACAACATAGAAGAATAGTAGATGGAGTGCAGAGAAGACTGAAGAATGATTGAAGAGACAGAGAATAGCAAAGAATGGCAGTTGTGTCAGTTATAGTCAGTGGAATGGAAGGAGAGGTGGTAAAGTTAGAATGGGAGAAGGAAATGAGGAGGAAAGAGTTGGGGAGTCCAGGGAAATAAGAACCAAAATAGGGGGACAACGTTGGGAAGAAAGTTTAGTTTTTAAGAGTGCTCAGTGGTATAGCATAGATAAGATAGATAAACATAGATATATCTAACCAATATCTATATATCTATATATAGATAGCTAGATATAAATATAGTTATAATTTTAGAGAAAGGTAGACAGATAAAAATATAGAAAGTTATTATGTATATTCACAATATTATTTTAGAACTAGATACATAGAGAGAGAGAGATAGACAGATACAAATATAAGGTCCCACAAATACATATTCAGATATAGGTGTACTTCTGTTGCATGTGCACGAGCATTAATGTTGTATAATCATCTTAATTCAATGTTTCATTTACAGTGCATTTTAGAATGGTGGGATTTTTAAACTCTCCTGGGGATTCAATAAACTCTGTGTAACCTGTCATGAAAAGAGATACTGCCAGCACACCTGTATGGAATTTTCTAAATAATTATATGTCATTGGTGTATACCGAAATGATTTGTATAAAATGCTTGTGTTACAGCTGTATGTTATGTGTATATCAAACTTGTTTGTACAGACGTGTGTTGAAAAGGGTTTGTAAAGTACTAAGCTTAAAGATATATCCACAGTGCGCCCTGCTGGAAGAAAACAGAAATTTAGCTACGCTATTGTAACTGTTCAAATGTCCATATTTTAACATTGGAAACTGGAACACAGGAGATTAACTTCAGTCCAACAAAACTTCAGAAAAATAGCTGAAATTAAATTACTTTATAGCTACCCAATAAAAGATATTTTTCAGTTCCAATGTAGCAAAGAGACACAATGTCTGTGCTGAGAAGCTTTCACTGTTGTCTTGGAGTGTTTTATTGTTTTATGACTTCCAGTCTTTGCTAAAGATCTGAGGTCTAAGTATTTTTACAGGTAGATGCTAAATACTTCTAGTTGCCAGCAGTGGAGGTTTCACCTAGGAAAGAGTTAGATGACAAGAAATTATGTCATTCTACAAGCTACCCCAGCAGTAATATTTGAGATATTAATTTAAGAAGTCTCTTGGAGAGACACAACATTCTGTAGTCTGTCTTGGACCTGACAATAAGACCCATTCACCACACATTTATGTAGGTCAGTAAGTAAATTAACTAGGGTATAGTAATTCTCTTATATGTAGTCAGGAATATAGTAAAGCTTACTTTAGATATTTTTCTTTATTTATTTGAGACTGTCCTGCAATGTTGTTTTAAATGTTTCCTATGGTTTTGAACTCTGGTATTACTGTACATATATATTTAGTATTGTCTTGGTCTTTTATTATTTATTATTAAATTTATGTATTTATTTATTTATTTCATTTTGATAACCAGGGAAGTCCACTGGGCCATGAAGATCCCATTTTTCAGTGGAGGCCAGGGTAGAAAAGCTCCGGATATAGTTTCAGAGAAACAATATGAAACAAAACTACAGAAATTAGTTACAGAGAAACTATATAAATACAATGAAAATTTAGAGAGCATTCAATACAGTAAGTTCACAAACATACACAATAAGTTATTAGAGGGCTACATTGTATGATACAATAAAAGAAAGTGAAATGAACATATTTTTAAATACAGACTAAATGAAAACTACTTGAAAAAAACATTTTTTGGATGGACATGAATTTGTGAGGGGTCTAGGTGCAGTAGCTGACTGTCCTACTTAGAGTAATTATGGAGAGGCTGAAGAAAGTTATTGTAGAGGGTGGAGGGGTAGATGGTTGGAGGGGGAATTTCTGTTGGGTAGTGGGGTGGGCAGATCCATTTAGTTGTGAGACAGGAGAACAGGAAAGATTTGAATTTGGTGTGGTCAGGGATTTTGTGGAGGCTAGGAAGGAGTGAGTTTCATAGTTTATAGATGGAGCAAGACTGTAGCAGGTGGCCAGGAGGACATGAGGGTTTATAGATTTGTAGAAGGTTTTGGTTTTCAGATCTGAGTGGGCAGTTAGAGATGTAGGGCTTAGTGCAGAAGAGAGAGAGGGGCAGCTAATAGGTTTGTGGATGAGTTTGTGGGCATTTGTGAGTTTAAGAAAGGTCAAGTAATTAGGAAGTTCAAGCCACTGTAGAGTGAGGAGAGAGTGCAGTAGTTTTTTGATTTGGTAGTAAATTTGCTTATTTTATTATAGCATGATTTGAGTTTAGATTGAAGACTGAGATGGAGATTGTTTAACAGGGGGCGCCATACATCAGAGAAGAGAGAAGGAAGGAGGAAGCTAGGTTTTTTCTAGTGAAGGGGGAGAGATAGCAGTTGTGCCTATATAAAAGCCCCAGTTTTTGGTGTATTTTTTTGGTGGATTGAATATGGGTGTCAGATTTTAGATGGTCATCAATGATGATGCTAAGGAGTTTGGTACTGGGTACAATATCAATTGGGATGTTATCACTGCTAACTATTAAGAAAGAGTTTTTGTCTATTGGGGAGTTTCTGGAGGGGGGGGGACCATAAGTTTAGTTTTTTTTTAATTGAGGGCAAGATCCTTATTTTTCATACAGGATTCTATGTTAGAGAAGACTGACTGAGTTTTTAGAAGTAGGTCAGAAGTGTTGTTTGCAGAGCAGATGATAGCTGAGTCATCCGCGTATTGGATTATTGATGAGTCAAGGATGGCGTGGTGGAAATTGTTAATAAATATATTGACGAGAAGAGTTCCTAGAACAGAACCTTGTGGGACATCAGTGGGTGTGTGTTGAAAGGGTGAGGCTGAGGTTTTCCATTGAACGGCTTGTTGATGTTCAGAGAGGTAGCTTGTAAACCAGGCAAAGGTGGAGGACGAGAGGTTGAGATATGAGAGTTGAGTTAAGAGCAGAGGGTGGGAGACTGTGTCAAAAGCTTTGGATAGGTCGAGGAAGAAGGAAAATGCAAGTTTACTAGGGTCATGTGCTTTATTTATGGTTTCAAGAAAGGAGAGGAGGGCAGTCATGGTGCTATGACCACTGTGGAAGCCATGTTGAGTAGGGGTAAGAAGGTTGTTTTGAGTAACATGAGATATGAGTTGAGTATGGATACATTTCTCCAGGATTTTTGAAAGAGGGGAAAAGATAGCTATAGGTCTGAAATTGGAAGTGTCAGTCTTTTTTCCTCCTTTGTGTAATGGGATAATGTATGCTTTGTGCTAGATGGATGGGACATATGCTTCTTGGATGGATCTGCTGATTAAGATGGAAATGGGAAGGGATATGCTGTCAGCAGATAGTTTTTGGAAGATTGCTGGGAGTTTGTCAGGAGCATTCTGGCTAGGTTTTAGTTGGAGAAGTAGCCTTTTTATAGTACATGCGGGGATGGTTCTGAGGTTGAAAATGGGGGGTGAGTGGTTTGGGATGTGGAGAAGCTGTTGTTAGGGGGGCTAGGGAAAAGAGGAGGACAGTTTGGCTATGCAGTCAATGAAGTTGTTAAATTGAGTGGCAGTGTGTAGGTCAGTAAGGTTTGGGTTAGGGCAGGGGCTCTCTTTGTTACCTGGTGGAGGAGGGAGGAGATTGTGGACCAGAACTTTTTTGGGTTGGCTGAGTGGGTGGTTTGAAGTTTGAGGTAGTATGTTTTACGATCTCTAGTTATGAGTTTTTTTACGGAGTTATGAAGTTGTTTGAATATTTGCAGGTGGATGGGTAATTTAGTTTTCTGATACAGTTTCCAGGTTTTATCTCTTTGTAGCATGATAAGTTTGGTATCCTTGGACAGCTATGGGGAGGCATTAGCTCTGATTCTTTTGGTTATTGTAGGGACATCTTTGTTGAGAGAGTTTATGAATGTATCATTGAAGTAGGTGGTGGTGCTGTCTAGGGGCAGTGTTTTTAGGGAGGACCAGTCAGTAAGTCTTAGACATTCGGAGAAAGTTTGAGGATTGAAATGGGAGAAATTGCATGTGTGAATGTAATGGTGCTGCTGGTGTAGAGGCCAGGGTTGGTGGTCGGCAAAGCCTGGAAGGTGGTCACTCAGGGGGTCAGAAAGGATTCCTGAGTTTGAAATGAGGTTGGGATGTGAAGTAAGGATCCAGTCAGTGATGCTGCCAGAAGATCCATCTTTGTTTAGTCTGGTAGGGGAGTTTATAAGTTGGCTAAAGATGTAGAGATTTATAGATTGAGATGGGGGTAGGTGAAATTATTGAAGCCCAATTTATGTTATTGTCACCTAGGATGTAGGTATATTTAAACCTAGGGTTATATTTAAACCTTTCATTGTGACTGATTTGCCTAGAGATATTTAAGTTCTGAGAGTACTTGCATATTTATTTGGTGGCACTGTGTAGGCCACTTCTAATAGCCTTGATCTTGGTCAAACTACCATTTGTATTAATAGTAACATTACACAGTACGATTGGACACTCTTTGTTAAGGGACTTAAAGTAGCTGATAAGGGGATCTGGTGGCAGTGATAACTACCTTATAGTCTGTGCAGAACGGCGCATAGCTAGTAAATCTGTGCCAGCCTTTCCCAAGTGTGTGTGTGTGTGTGTGTGTGTGTGTGTGTGTGTGTGTGTGTGTGTGTGTGTGTGTGTGTGTGTGTCAGCTACTTGGGCAGGGACACGAAACACTGGCTGGACAGAAAATGTGCTGGAGATCTTGGCTTGGCCACTCAGCTAAGATCTCAACCCTACAGCTGTGCCAGTGGGGAGTCTTATTGAGGATCTGGAGAAAGAAGGAGAAACCATACCCAGACTGACTGTGGTCTCTGTGTGCTCTTAAGGGAAATTGCACTTGATGCAGAGAGCTGCATCTGGAATACTGTGTGTGTTCTTGTCATCCTCCCAATGTACATCCCCCACTGGTGCCAGTGATAAGAAATAAGGCTTCTTGATTACTGGTCCAGTGGTAGGTTGTCACATAAGCTTACAGCAAAGCCTACACAGAGTTTGTATTTGCACTGCAAGCAGCAGCTAATTACATATTCATGCTGTGCACTGTGTTTAAACATAAACAAATGCAGTTTCATGACTAGCAACATTGTTGCCAGCCAGGAAACCATGTAAAGAAACACAGACAGTGGCAAACATGTAAAACTGTTTACACAGAGGCAAACTATAACAGCCTGTTTCTGTGAAATGTCACAAAGATTACCAGGGTTATTAATAAAGTAATTTATATATTTCCAACACACTACATGACAGTGTATACAGTGCAGAGTATTGTGGAAACCTGCGTCAAGCATAATGAACAAAAGGTTGTGTAAATGATCAGTAAGGGCACATAGACTGCATTATAAATAGTCAGGAGAAGTGTGTGTACTGAATAGGGGCACACAGATGACTTGTAGGAATGAATAGGGGAAGAGGACAGGTAAAACATGGTAATGTACAGCAGATGAGGGCATGTCAGTGAAGACAGTTGTAATATGAATACTAATCACATATCAACATGATACAGTAAGGACTGCACACTAAATCTATATGAAAAATGTACCATCAGCCAAGATGATGCCACAATATAAACAAGAAATGATCAGCATCAGCAATTGGCTTAGCTTCTGCTGTCAATCCAGAGGGATCCAGTAAATCTCAGCCAGACATGTGATGGCTGACAGGCCACGTTGCTTTGCCAGAGATGGTCTACACCTGTGTCCTCTAGGCTGTTGGACACTGACAAAGGTGCTTGCCTCTTCCATAGTGCCTTTTTAGGCAATGTGAAAGCAACATAAATTCTAACATAAAAAATCCACTGGTGGCAATCTCAAGGTTTTGCTTCTTAATGCTAGGAGTCTAAACATGAAGCTGCACTGGAAAAAAGTGCCAACCTGCTAGCTGACCAGTTTGGTGAAAACTTCTCCCCCCTCAGACCCACAGGTCATACCCCAAAGCACATCTGACAGCAACCCTTTGCTAAGTATCTCTAAAGATCAGGTCATATCTGTGCTCTTCAAGGCTAAAAACATGGCTTCAATGGTACTAGATAACATCCCAAGTTGCTTACTCAGCAATCTAAAACAGGATGTAGCAGACCCACATCCTCTTTAACCATAACCTGAAAATTGCCTTTGTTCCAGAAGAGTGGAATACAGCAACAGTAATCCTCTTGCACAAAGGGGGCCCATCAACTGATGCTGGGAACTATAGATTGATAAATCTAACCAGTCTCATCTGTAAGGCCATGAAAAGAATCATTGTGGACATTATCAATAAGGAGATAGGTGACCTTCAAACTCTAGACCCAAGCCAGTTTGGCTTTGATAAGGGTAGACCATGCTTATTAAACCTATTAAACTTCTTCAAGAAAGTCACCAAAGACCCGGATGACAGTAAGACAGTGTATACTGCCTATTGACCTGGCCAAGGCTGTTGACACAATCCCCCACTCAGGTATCATTAAGAAACTTTCCCAGCTGGGATTAAACCTTACATCACTAAATAGATAGCCAATTGACTCACCGACAGAAAAGATAGTGTCACCATCACCAGTGGTGTACCACAAGAATCTGTGCTGGGAACTTTACTCTTCAGAATCTATTTTTTGGAAATCCAGGCTACATTAGATGGCCTTTGGCTTACCAGGTTTGCTGCTGCTTGCAAATCGGGGGCAATCGAGTCCACCAATGATGTTAACATATTACAGGAGAGGCTAACACAGGCAAATGATTGGTGCTAAAACCATGGTCTACAGCTAAGTGCAAAAAATTGTAATTATTATTGACTTTGGCAAAGTGGAATTCCCAGCTAATTATAGTATTGACAACATCCCCCTAAGTTCCCACCCAATGTTGCAAGACCTGAGAATACATATTAAACAATCTGAACTTCAACCAACAGGTTTCTGCAGTGGTAAGAAAAGCCTTGTGTGTTGTGCACTTCCTAGGTAAGGGCATTGCATCCAGGTCTGAGGATGTTATAACACCACTGTACTCGACCCTCAGCAGAACATTAATAGAGTATGGTACTCCCTTTTGCATGTACCTTAACAGACACCTGCAGCAGTTGGAGAGGCTACAAGGGTTTCCTAACAAGAAAACACAGGGCCTCCAAACCATGCCATGATGTATGCGGATAGACTGAAAGCCCTGTCACTGTTCTCTGTATCATATTAGCTTGTGAGAGGTGACTGGTGCCTGGCCTACAGGGAAGGCTCTGACCATGCACTGATGGAAATGCTGCACATCAGCAAATCTAATGGCCCAAGATCAGTCACACTAGGGATTTTGACCCAGCCTGTGACATGAACAGACTATGCTTCAGAAACAGATATATCTTCCAGAGACTGCCACTTCTCTGGAGTAAACTTCCAAATCATGTGAAGCAGAGCTTCTCACTGACCTGATTCAAGTGCAACCTTGATAAATGGATGGCAGACAGCAAATTCACCCCAAGGTTGACACCTATGTCCCTCATGGACAGGTGTAGTTGGCGTTGACCATATACTTGCTCTGCAAATTATGTTCAATTAATAAAGACAGTTGGGGCTATTTGTGTTGAACATGGCTAGGCTTGCAAGACCTATAGGACTGCTAGCCTAGCAACCTCATATGAAACTATGAACCTATGTCAACAGTTCTCAGGAGGCAAATTACTACAGCTGTTATAGAAGGGGCATGCAATATAATGTCAGGAATGGCCATCAGTACATTAGCTCACATCACAGATTTTAATACCCTTTTGTAACCATACTGTACATCCACTCCTCAATATAGCATATGTCATTGACAGCAACAATGTCAACTGACCATAAGGTCATAGGACACTATTAGGCTGATGACCAATATCACATGAAATCCTAAGAATTATTATAAAATAAAAGGAAAAATGCCTATATGTATATTATGGAAGGTAGTAAGACTGTTTATACCAGTGTCCATATGGGAAGTGTGCACCACACAATGACAGAATTAGCAATCATACATGCAGTGGTCTGGGGATGCCTTGAATAGGCTCATGGAAGGACTCCACTTCTTGATGTGTATATGCATATTTGACATGAAGACATGCTTCACTCCTCTGCAGGGAGGATATCATGTGGACATTGGAAAAATGAGGATATGTGGGGATATGTGAATGGTACCCCAAGTGGTAGTGAAATGAAGAGCTATTCCAAAGGTCGCACAATGACCATAATGTACCAGCAACCAAACACACAGCTATACACTGGGCCTGATATGAACATTACATCTGTGTAGGCACTGAATATAAATGCCATGCAGTGTCACAATAGCAACACCACATGTTTTTGACTGTAACTCTCTCAAGTTGTAGTATGATACTGTCTTTGTATGCTGAGGAGAATAGGTCTATATCAGAACATCGAAGTATTAAAACTTAGAATGTTCTGATATTGAACACTATTCAGCAAACGCTAAGAATAGTGAAGCTGCAGAACAGCAAATTCTTTCCTTGGGAAAGAATTCGGTTGGCCATTTCTTTGGCTTCGCTATTCTTAGCGCTGTGGTGGAAAGTTATGGGATGGATTCAGCTAAGTGTGCAGTTGTTTGTACGTTAGGGTTAGGGGCAGGTTAAGTGAGTTAGGGTTAGGGTGCAGGTTAGGCATGTGTGCGATAGTGACAGACTTTAGGGTTAGGGGCAGTTTAAATGAGTTAAGGGTTAGGGTGAGGGTTAGGTGAGTGTGCTATAGTGATGGACCTTAGGGTTAGAGTTTAGGTTAAGGTAAGTGGATAGATAGTAATGTATGTTTAGTTTAGTGTAGCGTTAGATGTAGGAATTTAAGTGTATGTGTGTGGTTGCTGTTTGTTTGATGTGCTTGTGTTTTGTGTATGTGTTTCGGAGCAGCACATTTTTTCCATGGGAAAAAATTTGCTCTTCTGAATGTTCGATATTTTCATGTTTTGATGTTTTGGGGCTGATGAAATAGCGTTCACTATTTTCATGTTTCAATAATGTGATATAAACACAGGAGAACATGTTGTGAGCACTGTAGAACATGGATGTGCAGTTGCATTTCTGTATAAAATAGTCTCATAAGTGATAGTTGTATGTATAGAAACACAAGTAGCTTGCTGTCATATTAGAACACCCACATGTGTAGTTAAGGTAGATAGCAAACACAGAAGTTAATGTTACTGCCACAGCACAGTGTTGTCCTAAATATTGTCAGAGTGCATGTTACACAGTATGACATAATTAAGTATGCTACAGCAAGATGTTTTGAGGAGTGTTGGAAATAGCAGTGGACTCACATATCATTCTAAAACTATCTATTTACAGAGCACAGTACTTAACATGAGTGCCAGAGCATAATTCTAGCTTTTACAGTGTCGGAGAATACATTATAGTTGATGATGTCAGCAGAATCTGGTGAGAGGAAAAATGGTAATGGCAGTACTCCCACATAATGGTGTAAAATGCTCTCTCTAATGTCAAGCAAGTGCACAAACATACATGCACACACCATTGACTGCAGCAACAACAGAACCCCTACTTATATAAGTACACAGACTGGAGAACTCAGTACTTAACACAAGTGCCACAGCACAAGTCTGACTTTTACAAGGCTGCAAGAAAATGTATAGTGGATGACATTATCATTGGATGTTGAATAGAAGATGTTGGTAGGCCTGAATGAAATGGTTGCGTAGGCATGTCCAATTGTCAAAATATTGGTACTCCATGGGATTGTAGTGATGACTGCAGGATACACAGGATGCACAAGTATACTATTCTGACTAGACAGACACACAGACACACACAAATTCACACAGCAGTTGGCTGCAGTGAGATTGGAACCCCTACTTAAGTACACACATTAGAGAACTCATTATTTAATGCAAGTGCCACAGTACAAGTCTGACTTTTACAAGGTTGCAGGACAGTTTATAGTGGATGACATCATCATTGAATATTGGATAGAAGATTCTGGGAGGACTGTCTGAAATGGATAGCTAGCCATGTACAACTGTGAAGATATTAAAAATCTGCATGTTACCACATTGATGAGTGTGCAACATGTAACATTTGCTGTTGTTTTTCCAATGTGCTGGTATACCTTAAATAGACAGGTTAGCAAACTATTTGCAAACAGCTGCACACATTAATGCAGATATTGGAAAATCTTAATGTGTATTGTCATTATAAATATGTGTATGGTATATAAGAAAGCATTTGTTATTTATTTCTGTAGTGTAGTTGATTTGTGAACAAGTAGAGATACCAAGTTTGAAGTGCATGGGTGGAGGTAACAGAAAGCTGCAGTGTAAATATGTGTTCTTTCCTATAAAAAGTGCCTCCCCTTTGTTTGTGTTTTTACATGTACTTTCATGGGCTGAGGACTAAATGGGCAGTATACATAAGTAATACATGCTATTGTGCACTTTCCATAGTGCAGTGCTGAGCAGTGGGTTTGTACTATTGATGGAAAAGTCTTTGTGCATGTGAGATGCACATTTATACTGCTTTCCCTGTTTATGCATAGTTAAGTGGTGAGCAAGCATGAGCCTCATTTGTAAAATTATGAGAGTTGTAAGTATTGAGTGTATGAAACACACCTGCTGATTAGCTGACTCCATGGCAGCAAGTGTAAATACATTGGCACATTTCTTTTGGAGACCAGATGATATAGAGTTTGAGTCTAGGTGTACATAATACTTTTAAAGAAGTATTTATAATTCAGTGAAACAATTCTGTCTTCTACATTCACTATGCTTTACCTGAGTACAGCATGTTCAAGCGGCATTCCATGAAGGTAACTGCACCACTGAAGAGTTGTTCACCATTGCTTGGAATTGGTGCACAATACCAAATTCAGCACAAACACTTTTTTACATATATGTGTTGTGTGTGATTCTAGTTTTTGAGCAGATGGTTAAAACTGGGTAGATAGGAAAGTGGTGAAATGAGAGCAAGCGGGGGGGGGGCAAAGGGAAAGTAATATAATAAATGTGCAGGAGACAGGTAGGAAAGAACAATAGCTAGCCACTTTTTCAATAGTGTAAAATGAATATGTATAGAACATTGGCTGAATTTGGACTGCCACCTCACCAAAGAGGTGTAACAACAACACAATCATGATGCATAGCTAATTGGACCAAATCAAGTGTGTCAAGGAGACGTGTCAATTGGAAAGCTATGTACAGGATGATGTTTATTTTTGTGGGACAGGTGCCCATTATTTATTTATTTATTTTTTTACTTTACTAAGGGAGGAATGTCGGGTATGGGACGTAAGTATTTCTGGTTCAGGTAAGTAGTGCAGGTGAGGAAGCAGATGTAAACAAACAGGACAAGACACAGGGATGGTAAGGGACATGACAGGTTGGGGGACACCATGATTGGGGTTAGGGAGGGGGCAACAGATGCCCATGCCTTTCAAACATAGGGACATTGAGAATCTGGTCCTCACCTGCAGGACTGTCACCCCTGTCCATTTACTCTGCTGGCTGTTGGAGTGCTTGACATATTTTCTTATGGACCATAAGGGAGACATCTGGTACAGACATGCACCAGTGGTGCTATACACAACCCTATGCACCAACCCTGGCATCTCCTGGTGGGTGATAAAATCCCTGCCTCTGTCAGTACTCCTGGAGGGTACAACAGCACCAGCTGCCAGGGTACTGCTACCTGAGGGTGCAGGTAGTGCAGGGGCAGCAGAGGCAATACATGTGTAATATTTTCCTAACCTACTAATGGCTAGTAGCTATATATTTTGAAATGTTAAACCTACAATTGAGTTTAAAACAAAAATATTCACTTTATGTAAATGTTGAAATTTCT
Organism: Protopterus annectens; assembly: GCF_019279795.1. Taxonomy (NCBI): domain Eukaryota; kingdom Metazoa; phylum Chordata; order Ceratodontiformes; family Protopteridae; genus Protopterus; species Protopterus annectens. The sequence continues at coordinate 1,724,215,623 of NC_056735.1, forward strand.
GTATTGAATTATGTCTTTTCATTTTGTAAAATTGTGACAAGCCAATTGCAAATATCATGGAGCTTATCTGTAAATGTTTAGCTGTATGAAACGTGTGCTTTTGTAACATGTGAAATGCAACTTGCAATTATTGTGGAGATTTTTTTACCCGGGCCTCCACTGAAAATGGGCTCTTCTTGGCCCAGTGCACTTCCCTGGTCATCAAACTTAAAAAATATAAAATAAAAAATACTGCCAGGTTGGAGCATAGATGTGCTCTGGGTCAGTGCCAAAGCAGGTGGATTGGGGACAGGCTGAGCCACTGGGGTTGGCATCCCTGTCTGTGTTGTAAGACATTTTGTGATTTGTCAGAGATGGATGACATGGAATGTTTTGATGACACATAGAAAAAAAGAGATAAGGGCTGGGGTGAGAGTAAAAAACAGATAAAATAAGTACCATCATTTGTGAAATATACATCATTATCATTATAATAAAGTATTTTATCTGAACTTTTACATTTAAGTATACTTCTTAACAACTACAAGCTGTAATCAAGGATTGCTCAAAGTAATCCTTAAAGTGTGCATATATTGCACATATGCTTGGTCCAATTATACAGATTAAGTTAACAGCAGGGAATTTTTGCCACTTGTACAGAAATTAATTTATGTACTATTTTTAAAGGATTTTACTATTTTATATTTACTTGGAGTATTTGAACCTTGATCGAAAGTTTGTTTGTTTGTTTGTTTAATTTAACTGTGGAGGCTGCCCACTAAAGTGTGCTAGCCTGTGTAACTAATTTATCATTGTTTCTGCATTTTCTGTGTGTTTCTGCCAAAAAAACAAAAAAATAATCCTTGTTTTCCCACCTCTCCTCGACTAGTTTAGACCAGTTTACAGGCATTGCTGTATTCTGGGCTGTGGTGTAGTTCCTGTGTTGTCCATTACCTTACTTGGATAGAAGGAAGTTTCTTTGCTCACCAGTGGGAGTGGGGAGCCTTGAGCAGCCTACCTGTCCCTGTAGGAAGTGACCTCAGCACAAGAAGCTGTAGTAATTGGTTGTTTTGGACCATTTCTAGCTCTTTTGTAGTTCACTGTTTAAAATCCGCGTTTGCACGGCTTTATCGGTTGTCGCGCATAGCGCCCGGTTAAACAAGGTTAAACTTTTTCTGGCTCCGCCAAGTCTGCTCTTCAAATTTTCCCTTAAGGAAGCTCTACTCTTAGTATAACCAGACTACTCACTATATTATAAGCCTAGCACTTGTTCTCAATACTTCTCTACTAACTAAGCACTCTCGTACTAAGTAAAGCACTACATCTACTTATCACCCCTGTGAATATCCACTTCCCTTAAAGGTACAGCACTCCCTTATACTGTTCTAGCATGTCGAGTGGTAGATTACTGGTGTCGTCTCCAATTCAGCTAGTCAATCTGGGTATCTTGAGACAATGCTACAATTGTCTCATGTACACAGACAACACTCTCCTCCTCCCAACAAACACAAATGCATGTGAGAGATGCAACTATATAGCCAGACTGGAGGCTGAACTCTCTCAACTCAGGGCTGGCATGACCAGACAGGAGGAGATGGCAACCACACACACAACAATCCCAGTCCCACATAGACCTACCACAACTGCAAACCAAACAAATAAAAACACAAAGACATACTCTGAGGCTCTAATAAAAAACTTACCAAAACAACAGAGGCTCCCAAAGCAGACATCCAAAAATTCACCACCTCAAAACAAAACACATGCAACACATACTTCAATAAATCAGTGTGTCAACCAATCACAGCCCTTAAGGCCAAACACCTTGCCTGATACACTAGTAATAGGTGACTCTATAGTCAGACACACTGATGTCCCGCTGACCAGGCTGAACAAGGAGAAGGTGACTGTGAGCTGTCTATCGGGAGCTAGGATCCGCCACATAACGCACACACTCAAGTCACTCCAAAGCAAGTACAAATATGACTCCGTCATTGTCCATGCTGGTGTGAATGGCCTGAGACGTACATCCCTGGACTACATGAAAAGAGACATAGAGGAGCTCTACGATTATGTAGCCCAGGCTGGTATGACCCTGACCCTGAGCAGCATCTTGCCCTCACCGAGAATGATACCACAATACAAAGACAAGATGATCAGCTTTAACAATTGGCTCAAGTACTGGTGTCATTCTAAGGGGATCCAGTGTCTGTCTGCCTGGGATGACATGTTAGACAAGCCACGCTGCTTCATGAGGGATGGCTTACACCTGTCACCACTGGGCTTCGGATATTGGCTAAGGCTCTTGCCACCCCCATAGTGCCTTTTTAGGCAAGGCTCAAAGACAAACCCACCTCCTTAGAAAACAAAATGGAAAAAACTAAGGGTAATGCTGCTCAACGCCAGAAGTCTAAATCTCAAGATGCAGGCACTTGATGCACTCCTCAGCATGGAGAACATTGACGTCTGTGCAGTAACTGAAACCTGGTTCAAGGCTCCTGAGAGCACCCCAGCGCTATCAGGCTATACCTCGTATCATGCTTTTTGGCCCCAAAACCGGGCCGAACCACAAAGGGAGGGGGAGTGTCCATATTCATCAAGGACACCCACACCACCAGGTTAGTAGCAACACATGAAGCATCAGAGACCATACAGGTGCAACTAACCATAGGCAAAACTGCTATACAACTGGTAGCATGTTACAGACCACCCTCCCAATCTCAAGAACCCCACTCAGCCTTCCTGAAGACATTGGAGGATATGAATGCATCACAAAATACCATCATACTGGGAGACTTCAACTACCCAAACATAGATTGGGTACATTATTCTAGCCCTAATACCCTAGCCCAAAGGTTCCTGGAATTCATAAATTCAAATGCACTGGAACAACTAGTCACCTCTCCCACTAGGGAGATAATATACTAGACCTGATCATCACAAACATGGGGACAAAATGCTCCACACTGGAAGTATACCCCTCACTAGTGAGATCTGACCACAAACTAATCACCCTGGATATACATATCCCACCTCCACCCCCAGCACAAAAGACCACAGTGAAAAAATTCTCAAAAGCAGACTTCACTCTTCTTAAGACTGAGATGGTATCCTTTAAGCCCACTGTGCCAGTGGATACCACATCCCACAATGCCGAATCCTTCACAAATGCTTTCTATGGACATCTCCAAGAATGCATGGATCATGCAATCCCAAACAAATCCAAGTCCCTCTCCACCAAAGGTAAGCACCCTGTCTGGTGGAGCTCAGCCATAAACAAATTGTATAACAAAAGAAGGAAGCTACTGCACGTCAGAGCAAAATCCCATGAAGGGAAGACATCTCTGATCTAAAGATAACCACAAAGCCTTCTGAAGCTATGTTAGAAACCTGGGCAGAAACCCTCAGATATGCTCAGAGTTGGTTCACAACAACAAAAATGACACTGAACCCACAGATATTGCCAACATTCTGGCTGACAGGTTCAGTGCAAATTTCTCCCCTCCTTCACCCCCAAAAGAAGAAATACTTATCCCAGCTGAATGTAATCTCCCTGTCATCTCAGATGTCCAAGTGAGAACCGCCCTAAACAAAGCAAAAAAACACAGCATCAATGGGACCTGACGGTATCCCAGGTTGCGTGTTACGTGAACTCCAAGAGGAGCTAAACCCACACATAAAAATGCAATTTAACCTTAGCCTTACTTCGGGATATGTACCTGAACACTGGCGTACAGCAACAGCGGTCCCACTCCACAAGGGGGTGCCTCTACAGACTCTGGAAACTACCACCCCATAAGCTTAACCAGCCTCGTCTGCAAAGCTATGGGAAGAATCATTATGGAACTCATAAACAGAGACATAGGGGACCTACAGACACTTGACCCCACCCAGTTCGGCTTTGTAAAGGGCAGATCCTGCCTTTTAAACCTGGTTGACTTTTTCAAAACAGTCACTAGAGTCATTGATGAGGGCAAAGCAGTTCATACAGCATACCTGGACTTGGCTAAGGCCTTCGACACAATACCCCACTCAGGCATCATAGATGAGCTCAACAGCTTAAAAGTAAATCCTTATGTCATTAGATGGGTTGCAAACCGGCTAAAGGACAGAACCCATAAAGTTAAAATTGCTGGAGCAATGTCAGACTCAAAGCCAGTCACAAGTGGTGTCCCACAGGGATCTGTCCTGGGACCCCTCTTGTTCTGCATTTATTTCTCAGATGTTAAAGCAAACATGGGAGGGCTGTGGCTGACAAAGTTCACAGATGACTGCAAACTAGGTGCCATAGTCGATACACCAGCAGACACACACATCCTACAAAAAGGCCTCACAGAAACGGACAACTGGTGCCGGAGTCACGGCCTTAAACTAAATGCCAAAAAATGTGTAGTCATCCCCTTTGAGAAAAACAAAGTACCCACAAATTATCACATAGACAGCAACCCGCTGAGTATGGAAAAAGTAATCAGAGACCTAGGGACCCAAGTCGACAGCGACCTCTCATTTGACACCCACGTTGCCAAAGTGGTTAGAAAAACATTCTACCTTGCACACCTCATCATGAAGGGATTCACATCCAGATCCAAGGATGTCATTGTACCCCTGTATTCCTCCCTCATCAGACCCATGATTGAGTACAATGCCCCATTTGGTATGTACCTCACCTGGCATTTGCAACAGCTGGAGAGACCAGAAAAGTACCTCACCAAGAGGATCAAGGGTCTCCAACATATGTCTTATTCTGCCAGACTAAAGAAACTTCAGCTCTATTCAGTAGCATACCGCCTGCTCAGAGGTGATCTCTGCCTGATGTACAAGGCCATGTCCAATCAGGAACTGATGAACATGCTCCACCTCAAAAAATCCAAATCCATCAGGACCACGAGAGCTAAAGACTTAAACCTCGGCACAAGTATGAATAGTACAACCACACCAAACCTCTCATGTAGAACCAAACTTCGATGTCCCAAATATTTTATTGACAAAATCACATAGGATATGAATATCCCAAGCTCCAAACAGGTTGCCCCTTCTTCAGTGGAGCACAGAAATTAAACAGAGAGCCAACAGAAACACATGATACTCTTTATAGTATCTGTTAACCAAAGACTATCCAATCAGAGTAAAGTATTGTGGTCTAATAAGACCTTAAACACCAAAAGGTTACATATATGCATTCAAAAATGGTTGGATTATTAGACCACAATACTTTACTCTGATTGGATAGTCTTTGGTTAATAGAGTATCATGTGTTTCTGCTGGGAGCCATTTTGTTCCAGTCGTCGGTGGGAGAAGACTCTTCACTCGGGGGAAGTTATTTTAAGCTGTGAGAGATGCCAATGAACATTTGTATTCTGTTCTTGACATCCGATCAAAGTTTTTGCAATTTATGCGTTCATTTGTGGATTATTTACGTGTTGGTGTATGAACATTTGTGTCAAAAGCTGGTGTGGCGTATTTCTGGATCACATTTACCATTTTGGGCCAAGCGAACGAGGATACAAGTTTGGGATTCACGTTTGGCATCCAGTATTTGGACTTTTGGACTTGGTTTGGTCGGAATTGGTAAATCCACATACAGACGAACAGGAACACTATGAGAGACTGCTTCGTAAAATAAACTAGTATTTAATAGACTCCAAATAAGATGTTAGCACTTTCGGCCAAAACAATGTTTAGCCTTCCTCAGACAAACAGCAGAATATTAAATGTCATTGCTTAAAATACAATCGTAAAACCAATTGAAATAAAGTGCATTCTTCAATTATATGTTGCCATAGTTACCTTAAAACAAAACTGTACATGATTTATATAAATCTTACATAGTGTTGTGTTAAATAAATAAAACCATATGAAAGTTTCACATCTTGATGGTAATATGTCGCTTATTTTGGAAAATATGTTAACCGAATATAAGTTGAAAAATACTTATAATATTCGTCAATTTTATATTTTCTACGACTTGATTCATGGAAAGGACATTTGAAGTTCAAACTATTTGTTAATCTAGCCCTACCCTTAAATATCTTTATGGGAATAAATAAACCTATATTAAAAATAGGTTACCCTACTTGCCTGATGTATTTAAATGTACTAAAATGGCAGGGGTGTACTATACACAAAAAATGTAATGCTGTATGTAATATTATGCAAACTCATCTAAATAATTAAACATGTTAATTGTGTTATCTGTTATAAGATAACCACTTAAGCACACATTTAATTGATAAGTTGTCATTTATCCCTGGTACCAAGTGTGCCCTCGTTCTAATCTGCCACATAAGTTCGTCTATCTCTAGCCTTATTTGCCAAGGTCCACCCCTTATGTCGGAATTGGTTACTTTACCATTTCAGGTACTTTAAATGGGGACACATTTAGTCGTTGGTCGCTAAAGTGTGACTTTTATTTTTTGACAATTGTATGATGCAATATTGGGACATTCTTTTATCTTTGGGGCTTGGCCGATTGGATCGTGGGATGTGACTGTGTCGGATGGATTATACTTCTATCTTTGAAAATAATATTGTACGAATTTTCAGATCTTAGTACAGTGTTCTATCGTAAAGAGCGGAAGAATAAGAGACTGATCTAGTACATTTTCACATTTTTGCTAAATGTATAGTGTCTGTCATTTGACAATTTAGGAGGGTGTATTTAATATCATGTGGCTGTGCATTTAGGCCAAATACCATTTGTGGTCAACTGGGTACATATTGGGAATGCAAATTGACTATGTGATTGAGGCCTTCGTTTTGGTTATATTATTATTTGAACTTACATTCTTCTATGTACAGTTGCCTTTTTGGCCTGGATATGATTCAAATTATCAGGATTGTGGACCCACCTTGTGGCGCTTACAGAATTTTAGAGGGACATAGAGGTGTTTGATGTTTTGCATCTGTTGTCGCTAATTCTATGGAAGTATATCCTGGATTTTTCATGCGTTTTATGTTACAGTAGATTATGACAGTATTGCATATGTTTCATCAGACAATTGTATGTTAATCTGTTTCTATGAGCAATTTTCCTCTGTTGGTTTCCATTATTTGATGGGCCTAGACTATTCAAATTGAATGTATTATGAAACATTTGGATTAAGCTAAGGTATTTCATATGATACAGTATTTTTGTGTAACTGTTTAAACAATTATTGCGTGCTTATTTCAGGCCACTTTATGTAATGCCATCCAGCTAGTTCATAGCTGGTTGGCTATTTCCTTTTTGTTATGTTATATAACTAAGGGGTCCCTATATATCTAAAGCCTATAAGGTGAAGGGGCTTTTTGTTTTATGTGGGGCTTTCCTTCTAGTGGTTTTTGTACGCAATATTTATGTTTCACTATTTTAGTGGATACATAAATTTTGAGATATACCTAGATAATGGTGATGATATTGGTACCATATGTGGAACAATTTTTCTATAATCAGACCAATTATTTGACATTCTACATACTGACTAATGGAGTGTTGCCTTTTGGTTATTTTTAGGATATTTTTCCTACAACATAATTGGTTGACATATTGGACATATTGTCTAACCAGTTATTGTATGTTTATTTTATGCCATTTTGACATACTACTTAGCTAGTAATTAGGTGGAATATAATATTCATTTTTGCTACGTTACACAACTAAAGTGTTCCGCCTATATATTTAATGGCTATGATGTTTAAGGGGCTTTATTATCTTTGAAGGAATTTAATATGTTCTTTGTATTCAAGGTTTATGTTTCACTATTTTGTGGATACATAGAATTTGGTGATAGATTAAGATATTGGTCACAATACTGGTATTCATATGTTTTTTTTAGGGCTGATTTAACTTTTATATATGGGATTTAATGTTTTTCTACAATACCATTTGATCAGACCCATTATTTCCATATACAGTTTAGTGAATTTGAGCCTTTTTGTATTTAAGGATATTTTTCCTTAACATAAGGTTGATTACTATCATTGTTTAACAAGTAGTATTTTGGACCTAATACTTTGGTTAATATATTCATGATTTCATATCCATTGTCTATTGTGAAGAGAGGATCTGCTTTATATAGCCCTTTTTGGGTGGAACATGGTTTACTGATTTAGAAACACATTTGGCTTTTGATATATTTGTTACTTCCCCTGAGATATTGGTATTTAATAACTAATTGGACTTATATTAATCCTATCATTCTTTGGGTAGGTTATTCTACTGGGTTTTTTTCCTGGTTCTGGCATCGCATCACCCTTATTTTGTCATACTGGGTCGGTTCATTGTGACAATATGAACCTGGACAATATTTTACAGGGCATGTGTGCTGATAGGGAGGATATCCAGGTGTTTGGACTGGAATCTATCTCAAGCAACAATACCAATGATCAACAGGCTGCCTCTTCAAGTAATGCATGCCAATCTGCCTTCTTTAATCTAGAGAAAGCTCTAAAAGGGCTCAGAGCTAATATTTGGCACTTACGGCTTTTTAAGGCCTATCTACATAAAAAATTAGTCCCTCGGGGACTTAGGATTAAGTTAAAACCCATGGTCAGCAGATCTGAAGAGAGGTTGACCAACGAGTGGTTTGAGGCAGCTCAAGAAGGATCTATGAGGTTTGTACAAATATTGTCAGATTATAATGAAAGGATAATAGATTCAAATATTGCTGAGACCAAAGATCTTAGCATTATTTGTAAACAATTTGAATCCAACAGCAACTACAGTACCTTGGTAGCCAATTTATCTAGGGAACTGACCCAGTATGATAAACTGACGAAAGAAAGGAAAATTAAAAAGTTCAATCGGGACGTCAATGACTATGCTTTTGAATTACAAAGTCAGTTAGATTTAAGGATATGACTACGCCAGATCTAGGAAACGACCCAGACCCATTCTCAAAAATAAGGAGAATACATATACCAGTACCTCGGGTGATGAGTCTTCTCCCACTGATAGTGAGGGTATTACATCTGACCACTCACCTTACAAAAAAAGAAGCAATATACCTACCCCTTTTGGGGTAAGAAGAAATGACGCGGGGGGAGGAAACATCATAATAGGTCCAGATTTGGAATCAATGGATGGAATAGTTCAAGCATTGCTAAAATAGATGACACTGTATTTCATAATGTCCTGAATTTGTCTAAGGTCGAGCTCACTCTGGAACAAGAAACAATCCTTAATAAAGGCTTAGGGTTTGTACCTGGTTTCTTTTGTGATCAATACCAAACAGTTAATGATATTTTGGAATTTTGCCGCAGTCTGAATCTAAAGATATTTTTTTCTGATAATGTTAACAATATTGCTCAAAGATCTACTGAGTTTAGATTTTTAAAATCTACATTCCAACCTCCTGCTAACACGCATGTTGCAGCTTTTCAACAGGCTGTACTTAGGGACCTACATTTTCCACCTTATGGTTTCAATATTCTTAAAGATAATATTCATGAAGCTGGAAGACAGGCGCTTGAGGAATTGAAAAATAATAATGATATTGCAATTCTAAAGGCAGACAAAGGTGGGGCGGTAGTGGTTTTGGACATGGATTATTATACACAGGAAGGATTACGACAACTATCTGATAAAAAATGCTATATGAAAATGGATATTGATCCCACTCCCACTTTTAAAAAAGAGATTGATGATTTCTTGGGTAGTGCAGTGGAGTATGGCATTTTATCCACTACTATTGTCAAACATCTGACGGTTAAGGATCCAAATAAACAGATATTATATTTACTTCCTAAAATACACAAATCCCTGACCTCCCCACCTGGCCGACCTATAGTGTCTGGTCATGGTTCACTTACTGAACCTCTTTCAGCCTTTTTGACAGAACATTTGAAACCATTGCTTGTCCATGTGAGAGCTAGAATCAAGGATACTACACAGTTTTTACAAATTATATCAGAGACTGAGATTGAATCAGACTGGCTGCTTTGCACATTAGATGTAAAATCCTTATACACCAGTATCCCACATTGGACTGGTCTTCAAGCACTTCAGTTTTGGCTTGAAAAATCTAATTTATATCCTCCTGGATTTAACACACTTTTGATTTGCATGTGTGAGCATGTTTTGAATAAAAACATATTTTTCTTCCAAGGTGAATGTTATTGGCAGCTACAAGGCACTGCAATGGGGGCATCTTTTGCCCCCATATATGCAGACCTTTTTATGGCCTACTTGGAGGAATGTCTTATATATGACACATCTCATAACATCTACATTGTAGAAATGGATATCTGGCGTAGATATCTTGATGATTGTTGGATGGTGTGGCTGGCAGATACGGAATATCTTAAAGAATTTGTGGATTATCTGAACTGTAATATTTGGGGCATTGAATTCACAGTCAACAGTAACATGACTACTATTGAATTTTTAGATGTCAATGTCTATAGGAAGCCTGATAATACACTAGGCACTAAAATATACAGGAAATATCCTGAATATAATACATTGCTACATGCCTCAAGTATGCACTCCCGCCACACTGTCCGGAACATCCCTAAATCTCAGTTTCGCCGTATCAAAAGGATTAATTCCAGTGAAGAGGATTACCAGCTAGCCAGTTCTGATCTTGTGAACAGATTCCTTGATAGAGGCTATTCTGAGTTTGATATTAGATCTGCCAAATATTGGTCTGATAATTTAACTAGGAACCAGCTCCTGGAATACCAGGACCGTCAGAAAAACAAAAAAGGTGATATGGTCCTGAGATTAGTTACCACATATGGCAGAAATAATCAGATAATTAGAGGAATTGTGGAAAGAAATTGGAATATCTTGATGGCTAATGAGACTCTTAGACAACATCTTGGGACACACTGTCAATTTTCCTACAGAAATGGCAAAACTTTAAGTTCCATTTTTTCACATTATAAACATCATGGTAGTGGAGGTGCCAGGTACAAACAATTAACCATGACGGGTAAAGAATTGATTGGCACTTTCCCTTGCGGTCATTGCATGTCATGCAGTGAAATAAACAAAACAAAATCCTTTAGCAGTGCCAATACAAGCAAGGTATATGATATAAAGTTTTTTGGGAATTGTTCCATGAGTTGGGTTATATATCTTGCCACTTGTCAATGTTCCGCTTTTTATGTAGGGAAAACTTCTCAGCCATTAAAAATCAGGATTGGGGAACATAGAAGCAACATTAAAAATAAGAAAATCACTAATGCCCTCTACCAACACACAGTTAAACATCCCACGGCCAAATTCAGGTTTACTATCATAGATCGGATTGTTGGTGATAGAAGTCACCAACAAGGATGGGAGAATATTTTGACACAAAAGGAGAAATATTGGATTATACATTTGGGGGCATTATTTCCCCCAGGTATTAATGATCATCTTTGACTTATGTATACATTTATTGTACCTTATTGACCAAGGAGTGTCAACACGCATAGTATTATGTAGTGTTATATGCCATTTAAATAATATAATGTGTAGGTCTTCTGACCATGGTTAATGTTGTTCTTTATTTTTATTTTTATTTGTTTATTTTTATTTCCATTTTTGAATGCATATATGTAACCTTTTGGTGTTTAAGGTCTTATTAGACCACAATACTATACTCTGATTGGATAGTCTTTGGTTAACAGATACTATAAAGAGTATCATGTGTTTCTGTTGGCTCTCTGTTTAATTTCTGTGCTCCACTGAAGAAGGGGCAACCGAAACCGGTTTGGAGCTTGGGATATTCATATCCTATGTGATTTTGTCAATAAAATATTTGGGACATCATTTGCTGGCCGTTGTGTGTTTTACAAGTATGAATAGGACATGCTGGAGGGATAGATTCATAACCCAGAGGCTTCCCATGCTTTGGAACAAGATCCCAGTTCGTATTAGGCAGAGCCCTCACTGACTCTCTTCAAGAGAAATCTTGATGAGTGGATGGGCGATCGTAAGTTTACCCCAGGGGTCACATCTGTGTCTCTGCTAGACAGGGGCACAGTAAACTAATTCTATTATATAAAGGGACCTTCATTGTGTCACTACTAGACAGAGGCACAGTATTCTAAATTTATTCTGTACATTTTTGTACCATTTCATGGGGTGGCAAAAGCCACATCACTATGGCTAGGCTTACAAATGCCCCAGGGCAGATAGCCTAGTACTATACTATGAAACTATGAAACATCTGACTATAGTCATAGACTTGACTCCTTCATTTGGCTTGTGCTACAGACTGAAGCATGCATGCTTGCTTTTTCAGTTAGGATATGCATGCTTACTTTGCTACTACTGTATAGAAACAAAATAAATTTGGAAACTAAAATAATACTTCAGATGTGCTTCATACAATCCCCTTGCTTCCCTTAGTCTCTAAAGATGCTCAGCCTGGGCCTTTCTGTTCACTGTAATCTCTGAATTGCCTGTGAAATAAAGAGGAGGGAACAGGAGAAGAGCACTATGCACCCCACTCTTGCCTATATGCAGCTTTCTTTCTACTATAAATTCACTTTATCGGTATACTTACATAACTGTGGGATGTTACCAGTCTTGAACTCCTCAGGCCACTGGTTGAGTGTATCCTTCATGTGCCTTTTCCGGTCATTAAGATGATGCCTACACTGCTCTCCAGTGTGTGGAAAGCCACTCCTTGGCCTGACTATTCCAAATCTCAATCTTGTACTGGGAGCCAGTATAGTCCTCCTGCAAAAGCCTTCAGCTGTGGTGCTTTACAAGGAGTCCAGTAAAGACTCTGGACTCCTCAACACTCCACCTGTGTGCCTAACTTGGGAACCTTTCCTTCTACCACCAGACATGCCCAACCAGGGAGAACCACAGTAGCTAAGAATTATTTCCCTTCAGTGCATGTTATCATGTTTACTGGCAGTGCGCAAACCCAAACAGTGATGCCAACCACATTTGTGCAATATTAAGTAGAGTGCCAAACAAAGAAGAAAGCAGTTTCTGAAATTGGAGGGTTAATCTGACACTTGGCATTAGTTTGAAGGCTGTTTTCTGCTGTAACTGTGAGGTGATTTACCTTTGCAGACATGTACTGGGGGCATTCATTTTATGACCTGACACATTTGGGGGGGGGTTACACACTGATAATTTTTACAATGTAGGATTCAAACATATGCATAAGAAACAAAACATTTTCTTCTACAGTGGTGATTTTTCATCTGTGTCACAGAAGAAGTGTTTATTAGACATACTCATTATTTACATATAAATACATGCAAAAAACTGAGGGGTTAACCATGTGTGTATGTGACCTGACAAGATGTATGAGTATTATTGAAGTCTGAAGACAATCCAAGGCCAGAGAAAACAGTTATAATTACAGAAACATAGTAGTTAGTATACCCTCAGTCATACATATAATTCATAGGAGCTCTACTGCTATAAATACTTATTTTTATTATAATTATGTGTACATTTTTATGTGATGTTTAATATAAAGTGAAATGGAACAACAGTAAAAATATTTGGAATTTCATGTATTAGAACCCAGGACCACCTGTATTTCAGATCTACACTTACACCTGCTGCCAAAGGAATAGTTAAATGACATTCGTATATTTTTCTGTTCATTATTAACTTCTGTGTGTTAACCACTGCACAACACCAATTAGCTTGTTTGCATGGTGCCAAACATATTTGATAAAATATATCTATTTTGAAATTGTTTATTGTCTGCTTCCTCTCTGCAGGTGGTCTAGACCTGCAGGTTTTGGAGAAATTTACTCCCCACTGTGCAATGTCACCAAGTGGCATTGTACGATGGAAAGCAAAATATGCAACAATGTATCCTTTTTGAATTCAAGAATGTCTGCTTTTTGTGTGGGCCATTACTCCAGGTTTGCATGATGGTAAGCATCATGCAAATGAGACAAGCAAAGCTAAACTTGTTTTAGCCTTGCGAGCAGTGTTTATTAGGTTTCATCCATATAAGACAAAGGTAGGACTTGAACCATGATGTATAAATAGTATATGCTGTGTGGATCAACATGTTTAGCAGATGTGCTACACACAGGTGATTCACAGGTGTAGTTGGTTTATTGCTTATCAAAGAAGTACATTACATGACATTTATTGTGTTTATCCATTTCCCATGTTTGCGCTAAGCTGTGCACTGAACTAATATTGGCATTTTAAAAAAAATGAAAAGAAATCTATAAAATAAACACTACAAAATATATGTTAATATACAAGAAAGATTTTTACACAAGTCTGGATCTGAACTCTTATGCCAATAAACCTTCAAACACAGACTCTTATCCCTCTTTGCCACACAAACAGCTTTGCAGCAGAGAATGAACATATTTGTGCATACAAGCAAGTTCAAAACCATCCACTGCATTACCAAGTCATATGGCACTGGTACACTTCTGAGTTCTTTGTTAGTGTATTAATTTCTAATGTAGTGGAGTGAGTGATCACACAAGCACGTATGACTATTGTTTGCAGAAATGTAGCTTTGTCTTATCTCTGTATGGTGTTCATTCTTCTCTTATCTGAAGAGTAATCTGAGACATGCAGGCTGTAAGGCATTTTGTATCATTTTCCTTAAATGTGTAAGAATGTTAAACATCAATAATATATAGTTTTCTAGAAATGCGGGGGAGGTTGGATGTTACTGAACAAAAACTGCAAAAAGTGTGCTGCTTACTTACATTTACAACCTTGATACAAATGCTTCTACACTTTGTAAGTCTAACCTGGCTGACACACCCACTGGAGGTAAAGGAGTCTGAATTGCTGTTGTATTTTCCTTCTGCCTACCAGTAATAATTCACAGTTGCAATCCATTAGCAACAAACAGTGAGGGACGGCCAGCACTATGTTTATATCTGCTACATGGAACCAGGAATTTGGGATTCAGCAATTCTAATGAGTTCACACCTCATTTGCATCTTTACAGTTCTGACAGGCTTGAATCCACACTATAAAAAGGTAAATGTGTAGCTAGGCAACCTGAGGATGTGGAGCCTTGTTTATGTGGATAACACAGAAGAAGACTGCTATTACTTTGGATTTATCTGCACAAAAGATTACTGATCTTGATAAGGTATGATTGCACTTTTCAGTTGTATACTGGATATGCTCAAATGTCACCAGGAAAAATCCAAATGCTACTTTTATCTATATACATTTCTTAGAAGTTTACTGACAGTACAGACATTTTTGTTAGAACATTTTACTTTCTCCAATTCACAGCCTTATATAACTTTTATCATAAAACTGTTTCTCTTTGCACTCTTCTAGTGTTATTTCAGTGAAATGTAAACGTCCTATATTGTCAGTGACACAGGGGTAGTCATCTTCTAGGATGGCCCATGGACACCTCTAGAGGATTGATGGCTACAGGTAGAGGTGACTGACAATTGCATAAAAATTAATATTATTTTGTAAATATGTACAGGTTTTTGGGACAGTTTGTTTGATACCATGTATAACAATTCACTGATGTTTTATTCCTTTGTTTGTAATGACATTTGCTTGTTGTGTTGGGAGGTGAGGGAGTCAAGTTCCATCTCTGTGTTGCCACAACTAAAATGTTTTTACAGTGGTTTACTTTGCTGTTGTTACTCCGTGTTTTGGATAAAACATTTGTTTGTGTGTGACTGAGATATGTTACAACCACAGAACCCTTTTAATATTTGAATAACTTGAAAGCTTTTGTTTCTCCACTGGATAATATTGAAAATTAATAATTTGTGTTATATCTAAGCAGGGCTTTTATTTATAGGTTCATAGGTTATAGGTTCATAGGTTCATACTAGGCTATCTGCCCTGGGGCAATTATAAGCCTAGCCCAATTCTGTATGGCTTACGCCACCCCTTGATTTGAGTATACTGTGCCCTTTTTAAGGTTTAGTTTACTGTGCCTCTGTCTAATAGTGACATGGGAGTAATCCCTGGGACAAACCTACAATCCCTTATCCACCTATTGAGATTCTTCTTGAAGAGATTCAGTGAGGTGCTCTGCCTCACATGAACTGGAATTCAATTCCAGAGCAAAGGGAGCCTCTGGGTTATGAACCTGTCCCTCCAGCAAGTTCTATTTATTTCTGTGCTGAGGTTCAAGTCCTCAGTGTGGCTCTAAGGGATTTAGATTTACTGAGGTGGAGCATGTCCATTAATTCGGGATTTGACATAGCTTTGTATGTCAGGCATAGATCGCCTCTAAGTAGGCGGTATGCAACTGAGTAGAGCTGGAGTTTTTTTAACCGAGCAGCATATGGCATCTGTTTGAGACCCTTGATCCTCTTGTTGAGATACTTTTGGGGTCTTTCTCATTGCTGCAGGTGTCGGGTAAGGTACATCCCAAAAGGGGCATTGTGTTCTATGATGGGCCTGATGAGGGATGAATAAAGGGGCACGATTACCTCTCTTGATCTAGATGTGAAACCCTTCGTGATGATGTGGGCTATGTAGAAGGTCTTTCTAACCACTTTGGCAATGTGGTTTTCAAAGGAGAGATTGCTATCAACTTGGGTCCCCAGGTCCCTAATAACTTTCTCTGTACTTAATGGGTTTCCGCCTATGTGGTAATTTGTGGGCATTGTTTTTGCCAATATAATAATTTATTTATTTAATTTAATGTGATAGTTATGTGTAGTATCCTTCTTTTGTGTTTTATGTCACCTAGGACTGTGGCACCCAAGTGTCCCAATCCCTACAACCCCCCCTTCGGTGACATTGAAAACATCATTGTCCAGCAACACGGTGCCCTTCTGCTTGAGAGAGAATGTGAGAATACATCTGGAAGAATGCAAATTTGGAAACAGATGGTGAATGACTTGAATGCTGTTGGGGGATGCAGCAGGACATATAATCAGGTATGTCATAGTGCCACTGACATGATTTCATTGGCCTGGAAGAGAGCAGCTGCAGTGGCCCATGGACAGCTGACTACTGGGGAGGGGCTGCTACAGAGCTACCACTGACACCAAATGAAGAGTTCCTGTCCACTGTCAGGGATTCAGAGAGCCCAGTGGAAAGTGCACAACAGCATGTGATTGTTGTTGGTGCTTCTATTTTAGGGAGGACATGTATGTCTCAGGAAGAACCTCCAGGTAGGCTTACTTATGTCAATTTTTAAATATTTCTTGTATAGTAAAATTTTGAAAGTAATACTTAAGTTGGTGTAATATATATATATATATATATATATATATATATATATATATATAAATATATATTTAGTGGGGGCTAGTTATAGACTGATACAGTTAAAACATTCTGGTTCATTACACATAGACTTGGGGTGGGTGTCATTCAATTTTCAGTTAAATGTATTGTTAAAGGAGATATAAATGACCAACCCCCCCATTTTTTTGCTATTGTGATGATGATGGCGTTCTTACATTTTGCTTAACTTCTTCCAGGACCATCATGCCTTGCAAATGTGGAGTTTGCACATGGTAAGCCGATCATTTTTATTTCAGTAATGATGGATATTTCACAGAAATATTAATTTATCTATATGGGTTAGGTGGGTGTCAGGACTGTGTGTGTATTGCTGTTCTACCTGGGATAGTGGTACCAGTGTTAACCTGTTAACATATAATTAATTGTAGTAGTGTAGCTATTAATTTCTTTCCTGCATTTGTTGCTTATTATCACAGGTGATCCTGACAGTGGAAGTGTAGGACTCTTTACCGCCTAATATTAGAGCATTGGCAGACTCTGATTATGATGGTGGCCAAACACAGGCACAGTTGGGGGTGCAGACATTGAATCTGAAACTGAGGTTGGCATTCAGACATCCCCTGTAATTCCATCTGACACAGCAAGTAGGCCTATGCAAACTCATTCCAGTGAGCAGTGAGCCCTCAGATATTGGACAGGCATGGCACAAATGGTAAATATTTCGGCACATGTATGAGGATTGTACTGCGGTGCTCCCCCAGATGCATCAGGACACCAGAACCACGACTTCAGGGCCCAAACACATGCTGTATAATATTTCTTGTTTGAGCATGTGCCTCATTATAGCATTCCTCATTTGGTGTGTGTGCATTTCTGATTAGCATCATCAGCCACAGTTCCAGTGCATAACCTGTATTCCCCAGTAAATGGCGTTGTGGGGATATCCCCCTTGGTAAACATCTCATGAAGTTGAGACCTGTGCCAGATATGTGAGTCATGGTAACTGCCTGGGTTGCCAGCACACACATTCAGGATGATTCCTTTAGCATTATACATGACCTGGCAGTTAATAGAGTGTTATCCCTTTATTTTTATGTACACCATTCCCTGCTCCCCAGGTGGTGCTTTTATTTCTACATGTATAGAGTCTGTGGCACCCAGGACTTCAGGGTAGTGTGCTACAGGGTACAACTCCAGCATAGTTCTGGCTCTGTCCTCAGCTGTATGGGGAAAATATATGTACTCACTGGCATGTTGCAGCATAGCATTCAGGATCTGATGGGTGCTGATGCCTGGGACACCACCAGCATTTCCAATTTTTGTCTCTGGAAGGTTCCTGTAGCTAAACTTCTAAGTGCTACACATATCTCAGTCTCCACTGGTATTGGTTCTCCTTGGTTTGCCTTGTTCTCAGTTGAGGATGACAGAGGTTGTAGAGTTCCTGTAGTATGTCTCTATCCACCCTCTAGCATACTATAATTTCCACCTCATATAGATTATGAAAAGTTAAATGGGGTCTAAAAATCCATCTCCTTCTTGGCAGTAGTCTATCAGCAGCAGCATAGACATAGGCCTGCTGCATATACATATGAATAAGAGCAATAGCAGCTCCTAACGTTCTTCCCATGTAGCTTTGTTTCCGTGTATATATTCCAGTAAGTTTTGGAATGTGCAGGAAAATCCAGCACTTGTATCTACATGGTTTCTTTATAGTTTGTTGAATAGCTCCTCTATCTTGGATTGGTCGATCAGCACACAGTTCAGCTGCTTATGCTGTAATTAGCATGCCATGATGTTTACTATGTTTGCACAGCTGTACATACCATGTATTGCTGCTTACTGAATACAAAACTATGTGGCACGACATGCACACGGTTTTAGCAGATCATGTAGGGTTTATTGAATCTGTACCTCTGTCTTTGAATATATTTTGCCAGACTTTGCAATTTTTCTTTAGCTGAGAAGCACTGTACTACAAATATTATTCAAACATACTGATTTTAACTGTTCTGAGTTCTCAAATAAAAAAATCTGGAAGGCTACAAGAATAACCTTTAAATGGTCTATAACTGATATCTGATGAAAGGATAATTTTTATAAGAGAAGCTAATTAAACAGTTAATTTACTTCTGACATATTTTAAAGTCAGTAATCAACAGTTCTTTGGGCACACATTTCAGGAGAACCCACAAATTGCACTAGTACTTTTCTTTTTGATAACATTAGACTTTATTTCAAGAAGAGACAACATGTTATTTTAAATGCATCACAGCTGGTATATCATATTCAGTAAAGACAAGTATAAGACACTATCTTGCAAATATCATCTAGTTTATTCCTTTGTTTTCACAGCATCTTTTCTAATGTCACTTTAAATCATATTCTTTAGTCAAAACTTTCTTATTTTAAGAGTTCAGTATGTAACAGGTCCCAGAATGTATACATAAGAAGTTATTCTATAGAACTATAAATCTAGAACTGGGCTGTAATGGTTCTGCCATTGTTAATTTTTTTTTGTGTGGCCCCACCCAACAATATCAGAAAGTGTCCCTTTTAACAATACTGTTGATCCATATGCTCCACTTTAGGCAATAGTCTGTCTGCCCATTCATGGCTAACAGAGTGACAATGCTCATTTATTCTTTTGTTGGATAGGATCCCTCTCACTCATTTGTTCCCCTTAGAGGAGACACTTAAACTCAGTGTGGTGGTATCATACACTGTGGAGTATAGTATTTTTTAATTATGCACATACCTCCTTATCTCTGATGTCTCTGACTTATGAAATAGTTGTTTTAAATGATGAATGCATCTTTCCTTGCATGCCAATCCCTCCTGGTGTATGCAAAGCATCATTGTGCATCGTGGCTATCACTGAGAGCCATATTGTTGCTTGCTATGAAGCTTACACTTCAATAGGTGTGAGCATTGCAACAGACTACACCACCTCAGTGCCTCCAAAGGATGACTGAGCCAATAACATCTATTCACTCACAGTCTCTGCCATTTTACTTCTCCAGCGCCTTAGTTGCTGATTGAAAATGATTCATCTGGGTCACAGTCAGGGCTTTATCATTCTGAGCCACTGAGCTGGGCTAGCTCTGCCATTTTTGCACCATTAATAACAAGGTTTATATACATCAAATAAGACTATAGGAAGGGAGAAGTTGGTATAATGGTTAATGTCTTTATCTCACAGATATAAGGTACAGAGTTTGATTCTGACTTGTGGTTATTGGCAAATCTTGTAGTAATCTGCAGACTGATGATCTAGTACATGTATGTCTCATATCACATTTCAATATTTATTTCTGTTTGATCCAGAACAGTAAATGATATAAGCAGTATTACAAGATGTACTTCTTCTGTAGAAACTATGAAACTTGCATATTGCAGTTTGTGGAGCATGTGAATTTCATATTCTCACACAGCTGTATTGTTCCTTATAATAAATATATTAATTATTTGATATGCATATTATTAAGAATGAAAAAGTATTTCTTGTTTCTTTATATATCGTGCCTATAGATAATAAATAAATAAACTCTTTGATGCCTCCTTCTGCTATCTTCAGCACGTCAGGGAAAATTTGCCTTGAGGCAGTACCAGGGATCTCAGCTTTTATAATTATGATAAGGCTACTATGCAGCTCACTAAGAAGCTGTTTGAATAATAATATGAAGAAGACTTAATAGGACAAAACATTAAAATGGACAACATCACTTTGCTATGCACTGATTATTATATGGGGTTTGTGACTACATACAACATGAATGCTTGTGACGTGAATAAATGCCTTAACCATTTGGACTTTTTAAAGAGATGGCATTGTGCAATATTCATGTTGTATGTGAAAGATCAAAAAGATGAGAATATCTCAGTGACATAGCCATATATTTGTGTGGCAGGCAGAGCCGGATCATGATTAAATAGGGTCCTAGGTAGAGTAATGGATCGGGCCCCCCAGCCATCTCAGTGTCCCATTACTTGACTATATAGCCCCATTTACCATAAACACTGTTCAAACCTGTCAGTGTGCATACAATTTTCTTCTTTACTTCTACAAAGATTACAGATATTCTGATTTAATTAAATTTTTTTATTTCAGATTTTATAGTACAAACACTGGTAGACATTTACTAAACAAAACAATGCAGTCTCACAATGAAAACAGACTTGAAACTCACATTCATTGAAATGGCATTGAAACCCACATTCAAAGAAAATTAATTTGGCCAGTGGCAGATTTAAGTTTACCTTTGGGCTGCTTTCATACCATAGGCCACTTGCACACATTTTTAGGACCATGCACACATACGTGTGTTCTTTGATTCACCTTCCTGGTTGTATTAAATAATATTCTTTGTATAATACAGCACCACGTTAGTGTGTGTTTTAAATTTGTAGATTTGAACTTTTTCCATTAAGGAATGAAACAAAATGTATGTCCTATTGTATTAAATTATAATCTTTGTATAATAAAACAACACTTGTAGAGTGTGTTTTAAATGTGTAATTTTTGAACTTTTTTCCAGTAAGCAATGAAATAAAATGTGTCAACCAATATTGGGAAAAATGTCTATTTCAGAATATTTCAACAATAAAAGGCCCCTCAAACTTCTGTCATTACAGACCACCAATATCAGTCAATATGCACAATCTCTGCAGAAGTAAAAGTCATATGAATAATTCAACATTAAAGAGATCCATATTTCAGTGTTTCATCTATAAATTCAGTGCCTGCTGCCCTTGAAGAATAAAATGCCTATGTTATATTAAAAAAGAATTGATAAGCTACTAATATTGCAGTAGGGAATGGATGGCAAACTGACACAGGTTCATAATTACAAGGCATCTCATTCAAAGGAGGACACACTCAGGATTGCAGCACCCCCCTTAAAGTAAATACAGTATCAGCAATCTACATGGTGTGCGAGTAGAACCCACAGCTTTCTGTATCAAAAGCAAGTATGCTAACTGTTATGTTACTGTGGCTTCTTTATTTTTTTTTTGTAGCACAAATAGTAATGATCATTTGCTAAACAAAACAGTTGCAAACTGAAAACAGACTTTGCCTTATCAGCAGTAAACTTCTCTTCCCTTGAAGCTCACATTTCTTTGAAAATGCACTAAAACTCAGAGTCTTATAGTTGGTAGAGGATTCAGGCTCTTGTATCCTGTAACTAAGGTACAGGGTTTGAGGCTGATTCAGGCTCTTGTATCCTGTAACTAAAGTACAGGGTTTGAGGCTGCTTAAATTAACTAACATGTCAGCTCTAACTAGGGCATTTTGTGCACACACACTACCTGTTCAACAGTATTGCTTGCTTGTTTCTTAGTTCTCCACTCACCTACCCCATAACAACTTTTATCTGGAAAATCCACATTCCGTGCTTGTTTCTGAAAAAAAACAATCATGATCAGAATGCATTCTTAAAGAAGAAATGTCAGTTTGTGGCATCCCCCTGACCAGTGGGCCTTAGGTGACTACTTAGGTCGCCTAGTGCTGCAACTGGCTGTGGTGGTGGGTGCTCATGTTTAGTATAAAATCAGATTTTATTGTATCAGATGTTTAGAATCTAAAAAGTGTCAAATTGCATAATTTGGTCACTTTTTTGTACTTACTCAACTCACTGTATTGTAGCTGTTTTGCTGCAAGAGACTGTATATAATCAGAAAAAAAGATCATGACAATCCACTTTTATGAATGAAGTCAAGTTGCTGGCAACACAAATTAGAAGCTGACTAATTTACTGGCATGAATTCCAGTGGAATTAAACAAGTCAATCAATGCAGCTGAGCTCCTTCAGAAGGGCCACATTTTTGTAAGCTGTCCGAAGAATACTACAACTCCATTCATTCCAGTTTTTCCCTAATAAAAGTTATTTTTTGATCCATGAATTTTTCCACTTTTGTTATAATACAGTTCAAGGATTTTGCAAAGAAAATGGTGAAATGTCATGAAGTTCATTTGGTTTAGTTGACAACTGTTTCAGGCGTTAATGTTGATGTATATTCACATAACTTAAAAAAAAAAAAAAAAAAACAGCTGATGAAATGCAAACTCAGCAAAAGACTGACAACTCCTACTGTATTCAGAAAAAGTGTTACCCTACATTAAAGTAGCAGAAATCACCAGTAGATCAACTATTTATGTGGTCGAATCTTATATCAGGCAAGTGCTTTAGCATTTGCATCGTCAAATGTATGCAAAGTTAAACACAGTTAGTTGAAACTCAACATAAGCAGTTGAAGATGATGTGAGATGTATTTAAACAGCTTCCATTCTGATGAATATGTGTTTGCTGTACAGGCAACTCTGTTACTCACAGAGTTGAAAGTGAACCCACAACATACATCTGGTTATCGTGGTGTCAGTGTATGGCACTGTCATGTCACAGCATGGAAAGCATCCAATTAATATAGCTTGCTATGTATGCACTCTGGAGAATATAGGCATGGGTAAAAATTACAAGGTGTGAAGTATAAAACAGAGAGCAGCTGTTGAGGCAGAGCTATTACACTACCTCCTGTAGCTGGGTAGCAGCTCCAGAAATCATCTGCACATTGCTGCATACCTGATTTAGTTAAGGTGGAACAGTACACAGCTTCAGATGACTTGCAGCTGCACTCACTAGTCTCCCAGGATGCACCATGCATCAACACTGAAGAATATATGATATCCATGTCTACAGAAACCACAGTAGTACTACCATATCGAAAAGCTTAGGTACAGTAAGTGCATGGACTTTGTTGACTGGGTTTGGTTACTGACTGTACTGGGATGCTTAGCTTACCTTGGAGGAACTGGATATCACACACTGGATAGTCAAGAGGAGTGAGTTTATTGCTAAGAAGTTCACTGGCTTTCCCACTGGGGTGACTTTCATATTCTTTTCATCTCTGCAGAAACTGGCAAATTTCTGTGTGGATCCATCTGGCTTATGGTCAGTACATCCCTCACTAACAAAACAATTTACAGTTAGCTATGCAGTTTGCACAGGTTTCTTGATGTGTGTGGCATGACCAAGACTGTGCCACATTTCTTCTCTCTCATGTCTAAGAAGCCCCTCTGAGCATACGGTTCATACCTATGAACTTATGGATCCCCATGGTTTTATGGCCCATGTCCAGTTTGTGCTTTGTGACTTTCAGCCCTCTGTTGCATTCGGTGTTGTGAAGAATAAGCCTGAGTCTCAGAATAAGGGACATTTTTTCCACTATGCACAGAATATATGGTGCATAATACAATCTTGTGGACTTGTATCCCTCTACAGTCTGTGCTATTTTAGATGTCTGTCAATAAACTAGTTTATGTGGCAGTTAGCTCAGAGTGCTAAAGCACTGACTTGTTAAGGAGAACTGCTTCTTGTTCCACAAATACTGAGTTTGAATCTTTCCACCTTCATTTGCCTACTGTGGGATCTTGTGCAAGTTTGCTTAACGAGTCAGTGTTTTCAGGAATTGAAAATTTTGGCTAGTTTCCTTATTGGTGTCTTGGACTGCATGCCCAGTAATTATCTATTAATCTATGACATTTATGGATCTGATTGTCATGGTTGTTACTGTTAATGAACATAAGCCTGAAATTCCTCACACTGAAGCTCCACTACCGAAGCCTTTTGAGATTTACCTCTTTTGTAAGTAATACAGATTTCAAGCTTGCTGTGCTGCACATCCTAGTTTCCACCCATATTTCCAATGACCTTTAGGAACACTGCAACCATGAATATATACTGCTTTCTCCATATTCAGAACTGGGTAGAAGCCTGTCATAGTCAGATACAATGTTGACTGGGACATCATGTTGTTGACTCGAGGTCTGTCGTGGCAGAATCATATGTAAACATACTTGAGTTGAGGAGCAATGGACAAGGCTGGTGGCTGGCATTCAAGTGTCACCCAAGAAGCACAACAGTCTATACCATGAGGAAAATTTCAGACAGGTACTATCATGTGACTTCATTTCTCCATTCCATGGGACTTGATCTATGCCTCTGCTTATGTGCAGGTGTGCAACACCACTGTCACTATATTTATGTCTGTGGGCATTGGGTACACTTTATGTTTTCCATATGTTTGCATTTCATCTTGGTCTGTGCTCTGAGGACCAAGCACCAAGTTACTGGACACTGTTTCTTACTACTTGTATTTCTGTTGCCTTGTTTGATGCACTACTTTGTTTTATTCAGGATGTGAGAATTTGTTAATTTGCACTTGTAGGTTGCATAGCCTTACTACTTATAGTGTTATTTTATGGTTTACTTTCTTCTGTACTTCTGATTTTGTCCAAACATGAATCACTCTGCTGAGAATATGACTAAATGTACATCGAACAAACTGGCATTGAAATTATTAGCATGGTCAATTTAAACATTCAGTTAAATGACATATATATATATATATTTATATCATACTGCTCAGCTGTACAGATTTTCGCAGAATGTCTAGAATTTTGCCGCATATATTTGTCCTTTTCCTCATAAAGTCTCTTCTTTCTGGCAAATTATTGGGATGATCTAAGGAGTGAAGCCACTAAATAGTGACATCCATTTGAGTTTCATACTTTATATCCTTCAGAAAATGCATGCCAACACAAATCCTTTTATTCTAGCAGATTTCTAAGTTTATAAGAGTAATATTTAAAATCTGTCCCAATTTTTGGTCCTTTGTCCCCATTACATCAGGCCTTGTCTATATTTCTTAAGCTGAGAGGTTGAGAGTTATGATATATCTATATATATATATATATATATATATATATATATATATATATATATATATATATATATATATATATATATATATATATATATATATATATATATATATATATATATATATATAGATAGACAGATAGTCCCTGGGATTCATGAAGCTCTGCGCAAGGCCGACGTTAGGCTTGTGCCGACCGTACGGTATAAAGATGGTGCAGTAGCGCCAAATGCATATTAATGAAGGCGCGTTGCCGCCACAGCCACATGCATAGGAAAGGAGCGCGAGTGCATAGGGTGTGTCAAAGTGCCACACGGAGGCATGGAAATGTCAGCTGTCGACGTGCAACCTAAAATGCTTGCATATAACAATTTGCAAGCAATAGTAATCACATCTGTCAGTGTCCGTGGATACTGAAACGTATGCAAAGCATGCAAGACAGTTCCTGCGAATACAAAATGAAGAAGCAAACACAAATGCACTGTAGGGAATAACGGGTCCCTATCCTGCGAACAAATGACATTGAAAACCATGTGCCCATAGTCCAACACAGTGTAGATAGTTATACCAAGTGGAAGTGAAACGCATCATATGTTAGCGCACTGCCAATAGGTACATCCAGCCCAATGGTCAGGGTCACCAGCTGACCCATATTGTGAGGGAGGGTACACAGCTGGGTAGATGTGTCCATAACAAAAAACACGATAAATGTACACATCTAGCGACCATTTGACCAAATTATATCCAACAACGCATGTAATAGTCACATACAATAGGTATGTCCATATTTCACATACCAAATGTGACAGGAAATAGAATAAGCATGTAAACGAAACAGCAGGAGCATATAAATTGCTACAACAATAAGGCAACATGTAGGCTGAAAGGAACAGTATTATCTGTACCGTTGACTGTGGGTACGTGTTGTCCAGTACATTCGGATATGTGTCTGGAATATATCCCATCCTGGACATAGGAAAAGGTGGCATCCTATCAATGATTAGAACAGTCAGTCAAAATCTGCACATCAGCGGTCCAAGCCAAACTTGTCAGGATGTGTCACAGTTGAACGGGTATTACCCGGGTATACCAACCATGTCATGAAAGTTAAGTATGGGCGTGTACCTATGTGCGGGAGGTATAGCATGTGGAAAGTCAAACATGGCAGGGTAGTCCACACAACCATACATATACCTGACATATGTAGGGTATGCAATGTGTTACCTTGACCGTGTCATGGGCCATCAACCAAAGCAGTGATGATGGAGTGTCAAGAATATGTGTGTGTGGGGGGGATGGGTAATGGTATAATCCTCCAAGGCAACACTGTGTCATATGCAGAATAGATGAACCGGAGGTGTATGAGGGAGCACCGGATGAAGCAGAAAGAAACACAAAAACATGTATACACATCTGCAATACAACCAGACAGGCCATACTGAAGAACACAATCCCACAAACATATGAATATTAAAATGTGTGATACAAATGTATAGACATGTCACTGACACATACCCACAGATTGGTCCTGATGGAACTGGCCATGTCAAATGCAATACACCTGGATGCATAATGGATTACCCAGCATCCCCTCCACAGCACACAACCTGCTCCCATACCTGAAAGTCCAACAAATCCAGCCATACTTGGCCTACTGGTTTGGTGCAGCCACATCTACACATAGTGACCACTACGCATATGTAGTAGGTAGTGTCACCCTAGGCAGTTTCAGGATTGCAAACTATGTATCCCTTGCATGTAAAATCCTCAGCACATTTTCGTAATGCCAGAAGAATGTTCGGTATTTGTCTTGTTTTGGTCTTCAATTTTTGGGATATCCCTCATGGGATAAGTAACCTGCGTAAACATTAGAATGGGTATGAAGACACGAAGTCCAGTCCTGTCGATATCTGGACACAAGTTGGAATGTGCAGTAGTGGTGCACGAGATTGTCCAGCCCTAGATGGTCATGCAGAACCTACTACCCAGGATCAAACACCTGCCCGTGACGCACGTGTCCCGACACGAATAAGCGAGAGAATATATTGCACACATTTGCATAGTGGCACATGGTATAAGGGTGATGAAGGCACTGACGTAAACAGGATACCCCCTGATCCACTGTGTGAGGGACAATTAATGTGTGTGTAGGTGTGACCTGACCAACAATGATACAATGCCAAATGTCCTGTGATTGTAGGACATAACTATGTACCATATTGCATGTAACAGTTGCCTAAAGCGGTCACATCAGGATAGAATAAACGTATTCGTAGAAGAAACAGGCAAACAACAAAAGTGCCAAAGGTATAAGGCTCACAGCTAGGAAACAAATGAATGTTCTAAACCTGCACTGACTGTGGCTATGTGTTGGCCCAAACAATCTGGTGTCCGCAGTAGGGTTACCATCTGTCCCGCTTTGCGAGGGACAGTCCCTCTTTGGACAGTTGTGTCCTGACAAAATACATTACAAATGGCAAATGTCCTGTGATTGTAGGACATAATTATGTCCCATATGTTATGTAATAGTTGCAGAAAATAATTATTTCAGTATCTAAAATACCTAAATGTTACAAGAAACAGAATAAGCAACTAAACCGCTACAACAATAGGCTTTTATGTAGGCAAAGAAGTAAAGTTCTATCCTTTGTACTGACCGTGGGTATGTGTCGGTTTGTAAAATCTGATGTGTGTTCCGAAAATGTCCTATCTTGGCCATTTGAAAAGGTGGCAACCCTAGTCCCCAGAATACATCCCAACCTGTACATATGACAATGTCAATGCTACCAATGTTCAGAACATTTGCATAATAACTGGCCAGCCTCTTAACCACTCACAAAGCCAGTGACCTTTGGGGGAAAGGTGTTGAATGAGAATGACTACTTACGATAATGAAGAGTAATAGACGCATTTAAATGCAGAAAATTAGTAGTATTACGAATCTGTCAACACGTTCCAAGTTAATAGTACTAATATGGTAGAAGTGTCTGTGATTGTCCCTGAGTTGTCATAGCCTTGTCCCTGTCACTGTAGAAATGAGTCCCCGAGTATCACAGAGGTTCGTACACATAAGTACACCAACCAACTGTCACATCTGTTAACAGGACTATTGCATACCTGTAGTGAATTTATAACAGATGTCCAGAATAATATTAATTTTATCT
>NC_056735.1:1724247087-1724297087 GCF_019279795.1 Protopterus annectens
TATACACACAAACAACAGGTACTGATATATACACATACACACAAAACAAAATATGTATGTCAGTGTAGATATACACATGTGCATAAATAGATTACTTCACAGCAATTAGGGGTAACATATTTACAGCCCAGACATATGTGACTGGGAGGTCCAATAAATAAACTTTGTACCCCCCACATCACCCAGCTAGGCCGGACAGACATACAGACAGGAAATACAGATCAATACACTGCTGCTGTCCAAAACACCGGTAGGAAAGTACCAGTGGGAGAGTTCTGCAAGGTCTACACTTTAAACATGGATAACAGTGTCCCTTGCGGGACCCCAAAAATTCAGGGTACGTGTGAATCTGCTGACATTAATATGAGCAGGATGTAGGTGTACATGGAACAGTAGGTTGTGCAAGTGTGATAATACATGGGTTGACAAAACGTACAACATGTGTCCCAAAATGGGGAGAGTGGGCAATGTGTAGGGGTGTGCTCATACCCCTGCTGCCCTCGCACTAAGTATTTGTCATGACTGTTGAAGAGGGGTGCCAGGTAGGTGGACCATGGGTATGCATTAATGGGCTTAAGTGTGTAGGTGCTGGTTGGCAGAGATGTAGTAGACCTGCCCAGTGGAAGTCATTAACATTCCTATGTGGGTATAGCATACGCCTACACCTCCCAAACCTGAAGAGCACATCTACTGGATAATCTGTAAACTATCGGGGGAATACATAGAGACCAAATCAGTGCCGTGTGCCCGATTAGCATGGACGTCCATAGTTATGTATCAGAATGTAACAAAGTCCAACTAAAGACTTCCAGAACTAGTGATATTAGGTGAACAGATGGCGGAATACAGGAAATGACAGATGACAACATGTATGAGTCATAAACAGCATGTACCTCAACAAACGTGAATGAATACATATGCTGTGTGACTGTGAATGCATCTGGTTAATAGAACCAATCATCTAAATGTGTCCCACAGGGTGTTATGCATCATCCCTGATACAGTGTTCATTCACACCCATTGGTATGTGAGTTCTGCTACTGATGGAAAGTGCATAATTTGCTGACCACCTTAGGTAGATGATAGCATAATAGAAGAGGTTCAACACCTGCAAGGAACACACCCATCTGGGCAGTTGTGTCCTGCAAAATGACAGTTATGGCACATGGCCTGTGAGTTCGGGAATGGAGGCTATATAGTGTGTGTAGTGGTGTCAGACATCAATTTGTTGTATCAGTAACAGCTACATGTAATAGGAAACAGTATTATCAATTATAATGCTACATGAATAACCTTAACGTATGCAAACCGTGGAAGTCGTCCATTTACTACTGGCTGTGGGTATGTGTTGCCTTGACACATGTAATAGCTCTACATATAGGGTCTATAGTGCCGCCAGCATTCTGAATGGCCAAAGTGGAACCTGCTCTGTAGAAATGTCAGATGTACCAGGGCAAAACATACCTACAGCCATGTATAGTACAGAAATATACATATCGGAATAAATCAAAGCGTAGTCTAGCAGCAGTAAAGTTGCTTATGCTACTACATATGACATATCGACGTGTCAGGTATACAAGACCTGTAACAAGCAACCAGTACAGACACGTACAACATGAGAATGTCCCCTAATCAGGACAGTTGAAATGGCTAGAGTATTGTCCATACTACTCAACCGTCCCTGAATGTCAGGTACGCCCCTGAGTTTGACTGAAAGTTTAACTCTGTCCCTCTTAATCCCTCCTAAAATTAGTGGCTGTTGAAGGAAAGGTGATGAATTACACTTACTGACTAATGACAATAAGTAAGAGTTATAAACAACTGTTACCTCAGAATATGTGTATTAAGTCATACGCTCTGATTCTGTCAATGTTTCAAGTTAATAGCACTACTGTTGTAAAAGTGTCCCTGATTTATCTTGACCTGTCCCTGATTCTGTAGAAATGTGTCCCCGATTGGTAGAGAGTTCTGGTATTGTCACATGAGATATGCGTGATGAGGGACTGTCCCATGCAAAGTCGGAAAGGTGTCACTCCTACAGTCTTCCGTCGTGCAATCTGAAAGGTGGACAATGTGCAGTAGGTATGCAGTAGCATGACTCAGCGGACAACTGCGTCACATGTCAGCATTGCAGAGTATCGTTTCCCTTGTATCAGGCAGATGGGAGCAGATCGTATGAGGAACACGCATATAATATGATTACATCACTGGACAGGCCGCCGAGTCTGTACAATTGAACGCCTGACGTCACAAAATGGTTACACATACCCATTACTGTAGTCATGTAGTCCGGTGTAATACGCATCACAAGGGATCGCACACACCCAGCGTGAGTGACAAATGTAAGCGGAAATGTCGGTGAGCGAGCGGCTGTAAGCATGTTTGTCTACCAGTCTGCCAGAAGTGCACTGTCAAAGAAATGTGGAGTCTAAATGTGTATAAGGTGCTGTGACCAGAGGTCAGCAGTGATTAACACTGTGCACACCCACACACAACTGCTCCCACCTGCTGGAATGTGCCTTACCCAGTCTGTATCCAAAGGCGTCGGCCTGTTCGCAAACAAAGAACTGCCCTATACATGTGATGGTAGAAGTACCCTGCACACATAGCTCATGTGAATTAACAATAGACCATGGCATATGTACAGACAATAGACCACACACATACCATACAGTGCAGACTTCCAACAGTATAGCAATGTACTGGCAGATATGTCCGGACCACTGGTGTATGCATGCCTGGCTGTCCTGTGTTTCAGTGTGTGAGCATGCCCAGTATGACTGTTACTCATGTTGTCAACTGGTCAACTCTATTGCATGTGTCATATGTCCAGATAGTTAGTACTGTGTTGCTGACCCCTCCGTTCTACACAGACAGGTGTCATGCTATGTCTGCAGGGTAGATAATGGTCATGTGGCATTGACAGTTGCTACATGTCTGCATAGCGTGGGGGGACATCCAACCACAACTACAGTCCTACACAGCACCGTGGGTGGTGCACATGACTCTCAAATGTGTAGGTTTGACGGGGGGGGCAGAGCCAACAGTTGTACACATCTGCCGCTACTGTACTGGTATGCTGGGTACTCCATGTCAGTGTGTGGACCTACCTAAATTGCTGGTTGGAGGGATACCAGGGTATGTCAGTTCCCAGCTTTAATTACCAGCACAGTGGTGTTGGACGTCCTAGCTTACACAACCTACATCAAGCTGCCTGGCCTGCTGTCGTCTGTGTGTGTCTTAGGGGGTTGGGGTCATTCATTGGGCATATCTATAGGCCATCGTATATCATTTGTCTGTATTGGTCCACATCTGTCCAGCTGCATGGAACGTGTGTGGGCTATACGGACACACATGATGGTCAGCCCATAATCTGCAGTGGGTTAGGACACCCTGTGTACTTCAGGCTACCATTGTGACCCCTGTATGTGCTACAGAGGTCATGGTGCCACTATGGATGTGTACTGTCTGCTGCCCTAACATTTGGCCACCACAGTCACTTGTATGCTCACATACATACCATAGCAATGGGTAATGACACATTCTAATACAACTGCCACTTGTTAGGTCAATAGACATACCCTGGGTGTGTTCCAGACTTGAGGACAGTGCTGGAGTGCTGCCTATGTTGGATGCACACAGTGCACCTCCTATACATGGCCGAGCACAGGTACTGTCATGTTTGGCATCCATTGTACTGTGTGCGGGTCAGAGAGGGGAAATCTGTGGGTACCTACTGTGTCAGTGCATATGCCTTGTGTTGCCTCTTTGCCAAGGACAGGTCATACTGTGCATGGGCTTTCGCCGACTGTGCCCTGCTCAGGTAATTCCTTCACCATGTCACACTGTGCCTGTACAGGCCTTGGCAGTGGTGTTGGGCTGTGTGGCCCTGCCCCATGCTGTTCCTGCTGCAACTGTTACTGCAGGATAAGATTGTGTAGCATAGCAAATACCATAACAACTTGTATGCATGTAGCTTGTGAATACTGCAGAGATCCAACAGATGTGTACGGATACCAGTACTGTGAACTGAGCATCCCAAACACATGCACAAGTATATGTCTTGCCTGTGCATCCGCCTCAGTATGGTGTGAGTGTTCAGGTGTGTGTGCATTGCTGATGGGTGTCATCAGCCATGACACCAGTGTTTACCCAGCATCCCCCACTAGGAGACTGTAGGGGATGTCCATACTGGCATTGGTGTGCTACAGCTGTGTCAGAAGCCATATATCGGACACATCATAGCTTCCAGGGCAGACAGCACACACATTCAATCTCATGCCCTGGCTATCGCATATGGCTTAGCTGTTGGAAGGTATGCCCCTGCAGTGACTGTAGGCCCTACCCCGCTCACCAGGTGGTGCTATGATGTGTATGTGTGTGCAGGCTATAGCACCCAGTACCGCAGGGTAGTCATCCATGTGGATGAACAGATGCATATTGCTGGTCTACTAATCACGTGTGTTGAGGACATGTACGTGCTCACTAGCATGTGTTGACATGGCGTCTGTGAACTGGTGCAATACTCTGGATGCAGATGCCTGTGAGATACCTATGATATCCCCAGTTGTGCTGTGTGAGGTACCTGTGGCTAGTACACCTAGGCCAACACATACCATGGTATCCACTGTGATGTGTTTCCCTTGGTCTGTTTGATGTGTCAGGTGTGGCAGGCACAGGTCAACAAGCTGCTGTAGGAGGTCTCTGTCCACACCATAGTGCTCCAACATCCCCATCCCATGTAGCTCCAGGTAAGTTACCCTCGGTCTATAAAGTATAATGTCACCCCAATAAGGGTTGTTCGGCAGCATACACATCCTCACTACCCCAGCCACCTGCACATGTTGGTATATGTTGCCTGCTGCAGCCCGTGTCATTTGGTTGGACTGTCGTGAAATGTCCCTGCAGGTATACACCGGTGGTGTAGAGTGCGGACGAAACCTGTGTGTATGCTGCTTGCTCGCATTAACGTAGTGTTCATGTGCGGGCTGGCCATGTCATCTGCTGATTGTGCTGATCAACACCTGTTTGTGCAGCCTGTACACCCTGACTACCCCACTGCTGCTGTCATCCCTCCCAATGTCACCAGGCAGGTATAGACACACCCCTAGCATAGGTGTGCTAAGGCAGGAGCACTCCTGAGGCACAGTACTGCAATGTACGTACAGTATACCTGACCCCCCTCCCATGCTGTCAACTATATTCGAGACCTGCACCCGACTGACTACACACATACACTCCAGGGACCAACAGCACACCCTGGTGATAAATGTGATACACTATAGTCATCCTCATCTGCATAGTATAGTCTTCTAATGAATAGTTATATGACCCATACCGAACCTCCAAATTAATAACCACTGCTCAGTGTCACTCAGATCCATACACAACTGGCAACAGGTTCCTTACTATCACCATATTCGATGTCCCATGCTCATCCCAGCAACAAAATAACCGGTGTCTACACGACTACAACCCGTGGCCCTGCACACTACAGATGATGTGCATTACCACCACGCCATGGCAGATATACATAGATCCCAGGTTATCACGTACAGATCATCTGGCACAAACATTCAATAGTGCTGATGTCCCCAGACATATATGTTCACATCTATGTCCACCTCTACATCTACATATATCATGTATATTATTTGTATACATACATACATGGACATATATAAATATAAATATATATATATATATATATATATATATATATACACACACACATACACAGATATACATGTGCACAAATATGTAGATATGGCATTTATACCACAACAGCAAACCACATGACAGCAATGCATTAGACAGGAATGAAAAGGAAACTACATGTGCTACCTGCATCATGTAGTGTTACTATCAAGGCACGTGTGTTATGTTGCGTCACATGGGTAAGACCATATCAAGGGTAAGAGTAGGGCTGCTGACAGTTACTCATCAGACCTATTGGCGAATGTATGTGTTGACAGCCCAGTGGCTTGGCAGAATATGCGGGCTGTGGACACTATATAGGTCAGCAACAAAACACACTGAACACATCCCGCAGCTAGCCACCCACAGATACCAACACATACGGTATAACTGCCAAACACACACCTGCCATGCCTTGGAATTGAGCACCTACCTGTCTAGTCTACCACACTACAGCATTATGCAGTAACAGAATGCTCTACCGAGTTCCAGCATCACTGCACTCCCACAGGCATACATCTAGGTGGATGACATCATCTGCAAAGGCAAAGACACTGATAGGGAATGTATGTGGAGTGAGCCATCTAAAAGCATTACTCTGTCCCCAGGCAGCTGGAAACACACACACACACACACACACACACACACACACACACACACACACACACACACACACACACACTTGGCAGGGCTGGGAGTCAAACATACACCTAACTACCTTATCACACAACAGCATTATGCAATTACAGAACATGCTATTGAGATTACTGGAATACAGCACTCCCAGAGGCATACTTCTAGGTGGATGACATAATCCGCAAAGGCAAAGATGCCGATAGGGAATTTATGTGGAGTGCGCCATCTAAAAGCATTACTTTGTCCCCAGGCAGCTGGAAACACACACACACACTTTGCAGGGCTGGGAGTCGAACATACACTTAACTACCTTATTACACTACAGCATTATGCGGTTACAGAATGCGCTATCGAGATTACTGGTACACAGCACTCCCAGAGGCATATTTCTAGGTGGATGACATCATCCGCAAACGCAAAGACGCCAATAGGGAATGTATGTGGAGTGAGACGTCTAAAAGCATTACTCTGTCCCCAGGCAGCCGGAAACACACACACACACACACACACACACACACACACACACACACACACACACACACACACACACACACTTGGCAGGGCTCGGAGTCGTACATACACCTAACTACCTTATCATACTACAGCATTACGCAGTTACAGAATGCACTACCAAGATTACTGGAATACACTACTCCCAGAGGCATACTTCTAGGTGGAGGACATCATCCGCAAAGGCAAAGACACCGATAGGGAATGTATAGAGAGTGAGCAGTCTAAAAGCATATTACTGTCCCAAGGTAGACATAGACAAACATACGGCAGTGGTGTGAGCGGGACAACTGCCTATCTACGGAGCACTATTACAACACTACATAGATACGAGATGCGCCACAGACAGTACACCCTTCAAGACAGTCAAGCAGTGTGTTCAATGTAGGCATGCATCCTGACGTGGGGTATGGACATCTGTTGCCTGGATGACCACCATCACTATATAGGATGTCAATGGCCATGCCCATAAACAGAGGCACATCACCGACACAAGGTGTCACTGGGCATGCTCACACACTTAGTATCACATGATCCATTTGGAATGTAGAAGCTAAAATGGATACTATAAATAATAGGCATTTAGGTTTAAAACCTTTATTTCTTATGGATGAACACCAGAATGAAAATATTGTAGCACAAGGAAATCGTGATACCCTAAGATATGTTACTACTTTTAGTTGTATGACTAGGTTTGTAAGGAACATTTTAAAGAAAAATTGGGTTGTGTTATTGGCATCCAGTGAAATTAAATCTATTATTGGTGACAGACCACTTTTTTCTTATAAAAACATGGCAAATTTTAAATGTAAGCTTAGTTACAAGGATTTTAAAAATTCAACTGAAGTGAATAATATTAATACATATGGAACTTTAAAATGTCTCAACTGTAGTTGCTGCCCTGATATAATAGATAAAGAAAATAGCTTAGACTTTAAGCATCCGATAAGTGGGATTATATACAAATTTAATCTCATGGCAACATGCATTTCAACTAATGTGATATATTTAGCTACATGCACGTCTTGCCAATGTTTTTACGTAGG
This sequence comes from Protopterus annectens, assembly GCF_019279795.1. Lineage (NCBI taxonomy): Eukaryota > Metazoa > Chordata > Ceratodontiformes > Protopteridae > Protopterus > Protopterus annectens. Next base: position 1,724,254,977 of record NC_056735.1, read on the forward strand.
TAAGACTATGAGAAGATTAAAAGACCGTATCATTGAGCATAAGTCTGAGATACGGAGAGGGAATGATAAGAATGCCTTATACAGGCATATATCCTTATATGGCAATCAACACAAGTTTAGATTTCGCGTTATTGATAGAGTGTGTGTATCCATGAGGGGGTGACATTAATAATTTATTAGATTTAAAAGAATTTGAATGGATTTTAAGACTTTCAGCTGACAAGATGCCTGGTTTGAATGTTGCTGTCACATTAAAGCCTATATTAGTGAAATTACAACATTCAGTACTGAAATAATTGTATTTTAAAGTTTATGTATATATATATATATATATATATATATATATATATATATATATATATATATTTTTTTTTTTTTTTTTTTTTAAACATAAATTTTCATCACATGATCTTTGACTGCTGGTCATGTGCTTTGTTGGCTTCTATTTAAATGTTTGATTTTATTTGTAACCTGTATGAGTATTGATAAAGGGTTTGTACCTGAAAGCTTTGCTATTAAACGGGTGTGTTTCAGCGTATTCTGATGTTTGTTTATTGCTTATTTCTATCGTTGACAGCTGGTTGGACTATTATTTTATGTATTTCTTACACAGCTGTGACAGATGACTGCCACTGTACCCCAAAGAACACTCATGTTTGGATATGACATACATGAAATCGCAGTGGATGTGTGCATGGACCACACACACACACACACACACACACACACACACACACACAACACATATGTACATAGCATAACTTTTGCTGTCCTTCGTGCAGACAAGTGGCTACAGCAATCACATGCATGCACATGGAATGTAGGTCCATGGCTGTTGAATGCTAATAGTACATGAGGTAGCAATGTTGACCGAGGAAACATTCCCTCTGTACTAGTTACCCATGACACCCATCATATCATACAACAGTCCATGTGTTATGTATGTCATCACACATGTCCACCAATTGCAATGCGTACAAACATGGCTACATGACAGGCATGTAGGACCAACACACATGTACATGTAGTGGTGTGCATGCAGCTACCATGCATGTGCAGTAGCTGATGTATCTAATTCATCTGTGCCTATCTACAACATGCAGTTGCAATGCAGCCCCATCATTGACACCTGTATATGGTGAAATACTAACAATACGGTAGGATGTACATCAGGTATGGATGGATGTGTGTACATAAAGTGGTGATCCACCTTTTCAGATGGATGTTTGCCGGGGACGGCTCACAGGTGTGTCACAAGCCATCCTACCATTACATGTGCAAACAGTACGCTATGTTACTGTTACTTGACGGTGAAGACATAAAACCTACACAGCGGTCGGGTGTTACTGACTGTAAGTCACATGACACCTGTAACACTTACATCCTCCCATGTGCATATAGCAGCACAATTGCCAAAGGTAGTGTTGGTACACATAATGCAGCCAATACTGCTGCATGTCTGTCAGACTTATGATCATATAGCAGGTGTATCATTCACAGTACTTCCATGTGTGTTTGCTTGTGCGACCATATATGCCACATATGGTGGGGAATACATCCCAATTGTTACACACCCCTGTACACTGTTGTAGAGATCTGTACATACTGCAGTGTGGAAAGCATGACATAGGCAGGGGTGGTGTGTGTATGACACACATGTCAGCTATCTGTATGTGAATGACATTTGTGGACTCCACAGTGTGTGTGTGTGTGTGTGTGTGTGTGTGTGTGTGTGTGTGTGTGTGTGTGTGTGTGTGTGTGTGTGTGTATGTATGGCTGTCTGGTGCATGGAGTGAGGGTGTATGCTACCATACAGAACAGACAGGATCCCCAACCCCTCATGGTGATGCAGTCTACTACCCTGTTGATGCCATCGTTCTCAGCCTTACTGGCTACCTGTACATGTTCATTCTCTGTGTTGTGTCTTGTGGGTGCACAGTACTGTGAGGGTGATTACCACAAAGGCAGGGGTCCTCACCTCAACACTATCGACTATGCATTATAGTGTTGATGACACCGTGAGTGTGGGCATGTTACTGTGTGTTTCTGTGTATGTCTGTGTATGTTCTCATCCTGTAATGTGACAGGGTATTACTGCTACACAGTGAGGCCTCATGCTATCAAGTGGCCTCTAACGTTATTATCAGCCAGACCGCTGTGTAAACCCCCCGCACCATGTCAACATACCTGTGATGTGACCTGGTATGGATGTCACGTCTCTAGCCACTGTAGCCTGTTAAACAGCCCACATGCTTCTGAATCAGTAGATGTGTGGACATCTGTGGTATGGTAGCCTTTCTAACAGTCAGGTTGAGGCTACGTATAGCATGCTGGTATTGCCATACATGCCTGTGAGTACTCCACATTTACACATGGGAAACTGTAAACACTGCTACTTGTTGGCACATGCAAGAAGGCCATAAGGAGGGAACCAGGGCATCATTACCAACATGTTTTTACTGTTGTTACCAAGACACATACTGTGAACATACAACAATGCATTATAAACCTGTACTACATGGTATGTCTGGTGCATGTCAACAGTACACAACTAATGTAATATACACTTCTCTCACTATTCTGTTCACCCTGTGCATCAGACCATTTGAGCATGTCCCTGCACCGATGGTGTGGATGACAGGGATGCGGCACAGGCATCATCATATGCACAGGGTGATAATGTTTGCCAGGGGCATAGGCTGTACCAGTGGATGACATCATGTGTGTGAGTAAGGGTCGGTGATCTGATTGGACATGTGTGGTCATTATGCATGTGGGTGTTGTGGTGCCCTACAGATGTTTTTGCTGTGTGCGTGTATGATTGCACACAGTTCTGCCATTTATCAGGCCTACACAGGGGTATTATTGACAGCTCCAGATTGTACAGACCAGGATGTACAGCTCACTGTGTCCGGCCATGGCCATGTGACCTGTGCCTGCCAGGGATTGCACAGGCACTACCAGGCGGAGGTACAGATTGGTTACTGTCCGATGACACATGTCCACTGGAACCATGTCCCCACTGGGAACGTCCAGGACCACGTCCATGTGGCCTGCTGTGTCCTGGTGTGGACAACGCAGCACCAGCTGCACTGCTACTGCTACCGGCACTATGGGAGCGGGCATGTGAGGTGGCTTGTTCACGTTGACCTGCACTAGGTGGTGTAGCTGGCCTATGTCCACATGGCCTACACCTCACTCCTACCAGATGTTCCAGCACAGACAGCTCACGCTCGTGGATTGCCATGCCCACAGTCAAGGATTCCGACTATGTCACCCAATCGCCTGTCCAGAACATCAGCAATCTGCTGTTGAGCATTTGCCAATGCCTGGATGTTGTCATTTAGAGTATGGATAGCAGCCCTCTGAAGCCTCTGCCCTTCTCTGTTCTGCCATTCTGCACATGCCTGTGCCACCATTATAGTCTGGAACATGCGTCTGGTGACACCAGCTGCTGCTCTCTGTCCTGCAGGTGCATGTCTGCCACAGGTCCTGTGTGGCACATCTGCAGTCATCACACTGACACCACGGTGTGACGACACACCTTCTGTAGCCACCACATGTTCCTGTTCCAAGCTAACACACGCTGACTGTCCTTCCTCTATGGCCACTGGTGATGGGGTATGTGTTGGCATGAGAACTGTGTGCGGGGAAGAGGGGGACATAGCTGGGATGGCAACCATTGGCACAGATTCAGCCCCTGACAACCCTGCCTGTACCTCATGCATATGTTCATCATTGCTAGTATCTGTGGGGACACTAACATCAGACGGACCGCAGGAGGGGGGTAACGCACCTACATCACCTGTGAATGCAAAGAAAGACTGTACATTACAATACACTAGCACACACATGGACACACACACACACACACACGGACACACACACAGACACACACACACAGACACACACAGACACACACACAGACACACCATGCATGTGATTTGACAGACGGCATGCAGCTCAGACATTAATAGTGGTAGTTAGCATACCTCCCTGGGTTGCACAAAACAGCAAGCAGGTGTCATATCAGTAGCCATGCAGTTCACACAATCATGGTAGTGAGCATGCATCCCTGTGATACACCATGTGGACAAGCACAGGTTAACAGTACACATGGCTGAAGTGACCTTAACATGTAATCTGCTGCCGTGTGCATTAGCATGCATACATGTCAGACACAAGGGTGTCCTGACACATGTACAGCGTTGTAATGGGTATCACATTGCAGTGTTGTCTGTATGCCCTACAGATAGAATGCACTTTTAGCAAATGTGCATGAGCATGGAAGGGTAGTGTGAGGCGTCTACATTGCTATACAGTGTGAAGTACAGACACTGTGCCATTGCATGGCATCATGAGGCATCTATATTGCTATACAGTGTGTAATATTCACACATTGCATAGCCATAACTGTGTGCATACACATGACATAACTGTGGATTGTGACCCACGTTGCTGAGGTCTATACACACCAAACCATGCTGTGTCATGTGACAGGTTACTGAAAGACCTACATATGACACCTCTGCACAACTACTACAGAGTCTTAGCTGCCTGGCAACCATGTCCAAATATGGCAGACTTGTCAATACACCATGTCCCACATGACATTGATGTACCACACACATGAGGTGCATGGCTGACGGTGATGTCCTACAGCAGCAAGGGAAATGTACGGTATCTGTGGCCTGATGTGGTGTCAATGTCTCTGGAAGCTGTACAGGTGACTACTGTCATGCTATGACACAGTCGTGATGTTCAACACATCTTATATGGTCGACTTACGTGACACCTCCACTAGCTGTGCACAGGCTTTTAGGATGTCCAGTGTACCACATCAACTGTATAATCAGTCAGCTAAGGCTATAGTTGGACCATGTGTGGACAATGTGCAACAGGGTGTATACACATCACATCTACTGTGTGGCTACATGTCTCTGGCCATCCTCCATGGCCATGTGTGAACATGTGTTGGCCAAATGTCTGTGATGGCCGTCTATCTCACATGTCTGTGTAGCCCCATATGACATACACCCATAGATGTCAGATATGTCACAGTCCACGGGCTATGCAGACAATGGGTTGTATGTTTGGTATGTGGGGTATATATTATGGGATAGTGTGACAATATTGCAGCCAGAACACTACATGTCTGGGACATGTCAGATGGCACATCACAATGTGTGCACCCATTGCAGGGGCATATAATGCAATGGTGACTCCTGTGGGCTGCCCATATCCCAGCTCACTGTGTGGTACTGTCTGCGTACCACACATGTGTTGTTCCAATGTATAGTACATAAGCCTACATTGAACAACACCTCCACTGTTGTATGCACAGCTGTCCACACATGTAGCAATGACAGATACTGTGGTTTCATGTCGGTGTTTCATTTCGTTTGTATATATTGCACATGGGTAGCCAGTGTGAATGATGGGAGATGCGGCCTGTATATCATGACTGGACCATACATCATGTGTACATGTGTTAACTGGCCACATGGCGAATAGATATATGCATTAACATGCCTGATACTGATGACAGTCTCCCCTGCAACAGACTGATGTCTGTGTGGCACGCCAGAGGTACATGTATAGGGGTGACACAGCAGTTTGAACATTATCCATGACTGTATGACAGCCACAGGGTGCACTGTGCATGTTAACACATTCATCTGTACAATAGCATATAGTATGCACATGTGTGCATACACAGGGTAGCATACTGTAGTATGCAGCATGTGTGTAAACATACCTTGCATATGATGTTACATTACATATTGTACAGTGACACATGCAACTAAATGGGGTATAATAGTCATATGTGCAGTAGTGACTTACCAGGCAACTCCAGGCTCATTGGTTGGGAGACACCCACCTCCACGATGGCAGCTAGTGTTTGTGGATGCTGTTCTGAGGGTGTCCCCAGGCTGGCCATTAGCTCCTCTTTGTGTGTGAGTGGGGGCTGGGTTGCTGGCCCACCACCTGTTCCACCTTGTTCCCTGGCGATTGCAGTGGCACGCTGTTTCATATGTCGTATCAAGTCCATGCAGTATCTGCGCATCTGCTGGTAGGTGCGGTTATGGCCACCCACATCATTAACCCTCCTGCGAAGGTCCTGCCACAAGTCGTCATGCTGCTGGGCATGCTGTGGCACATGACTGAACAACACCTCATAGTCCTCATGGAGGTACGGGATGAGGACATCATCCTCCTGGCGGCTGTATGCTGGCAGGCATGAACGAGGCATTATCTGGAAGACATAATTATGGTGACAGGTCACAGTATCACAAAAATGTACAGAGATACAGCTGCACATACATTTGTATTAAATCTAGTACATATGCACAGTTATCTTTGCAAATCATCATGACACTGACACGAATGACATGTTTGTGTCACACATGTAACACCTGTTATGCATTGGATATCATCAGCATATATGTGTGTCACCTCATTACATTGTTCATACTCCATGTGAATGCTGTCTTGATGTGGGCATGTCTGTTTGCCTGTACTGGTGTTCTTACCTATCAGCACATGCCTGGATGTGTCCACAGTGATGCTGTTGACCTTGATGCTGTGTATATGTCACATATCAACACATACACTGCTTAATGGACATGAGCTGTGACAATGCACACATACGCACGGAACCTTTACATGCATGTGTTTTGCCATATACATCTACACGGCACTGTACAGCAGTTCAACATCCTGCCACGGATCTCCTGTGTTGCACATGTGATAGACATGGGACAATGGCTAGCCGGACGTCATTCGCAGGGATGATTATCAACTATAGCATGTACGGGCAAGGTTTCCTAGCTGTATCCGACAGCCAGTTTGCCACCATGAGGTGCATCAGTGCCACGTTACTGATCCAGACAGTTAATAATACATCTACCATGCGGTCATCTCACCATGTATGACAGAGATGACATATGCAGCTTTGATGGACAGGATTGCATGGTATGGCGGGAGTATGTAACATGTATGGCACAAGGATCTGTCCAGCATGTGGCGATCCTTGTAGTAGGACGGTGGCTGTCCATGATGTATGTCTTTCAGATCAGGATATGTATGTGTAGCATGTCCAACATCACAGTGTAACACATGTCTTTATGCAAGGTAGCCAGCATGCTGCATAGTGGAGGTGAGGATTGTGAAGGCTGGTATCGCCCATCCACGCATGGCCAATACCCCTTAAAGGTGATATGTGATCTGATATTGGTCACCCGAGTGCTGAGTATGCCTGTCCAATGATCTCCTTGCTCATGGATGGCACCCTGTCATAACATGGGTGCCCCGTATGACTACCTAATAGGCCTGGAGACATCACCAACTCAGGGAAGTGAACTACACAGCACCATCCCTTACACAGTGTCCATAATGTTGACTGCTGCCTAGGTGGTAGTTAATGGGTACAGGGTTATTCACCTAGCGGTGACAATGCTATTATCAGCTGTCAGATTGTGCACATATGTCACACACCTCAACACAAAGCCCATTCTGTATGTTGTCCACAACACTGAGACAGCTATTGCTCCTAGGTAATGGCCATTCACATCCTTACATACACAGATGCCTCCCATTTGTCTGTGTGGAATGGGCTACAATGAGGGGGGAGTACAAAACATTAACCCTGTTTTACTGTAGCTGCCACTGGTGTGATATGCACATGTCACTCTGACACCTTTTGTAGTGTTGATTCTGTCAACAGGCCACTGGTAGAACACTCCTGTGACATACAAAGGTACATCTAGTATACTCAGCGTAGCTGGAACACGGTATGGGTGATGATGTCCTATGACCTGTCACAGGTATGCTATGCAGTGTGAAATCATCCGTACTGTCATCTACTTCTGTACTGCTAACATCTACATTGATAAAGTTTCATAGACTTGCAGACAATATTCAGCAGGGTAATAGTGCAGTTCCTCCAATTATGACTGTCGTCTCCACTTGTGGGTTGCAGTGGGTTGATATTATCCAACACCCTATCTGTATTGCATATTCATGCTCAGCACTTGTTCAGAACTTGTGAGCACTTCATGAGCTACTAATTACTATAGCACCCATTCCAACTCATTTCTTACAAGTGCACTGTCTGTCCTTACATTTCCAGATTGCTTACAGTGCAACAGCTGTTGTACACACATAACTCACATATCTCGTGAGACATGGTTGAATATACAGGCATGTCCATCTGTCACGTACCAGTGCTATTGCCTGTCTATATGATGAATATGGTGAACATGTGGCAATAGAACAATTGTCTCATGTACACAGTCAATGCTCACCTCTCAACATACGACACTACAGCCTGTGGGAGATGCACATATGTAGCCATGCTGAGGGTAATGCTCATACCAACCCAGACTGTACCTGACATTCATGTGGGGATGTGTAACATTTGCAACACACCCCACTCATCACATAGTCTCACAAGATCTCCACCACCACCACAGGCCACACATAGTATGAGTACGACATTTGCAGAACCTCTCCATACTCTGTGTAGGCACCAGAGGCAGCCCCCATCACCAAACACAACAACAATTACTTATAGCCCACAGACTCATGTGTGCCCATCAACTACAGCCAATAGGGTGTTATAACATACCCAACACACCAGTCATAGGTGACTCTGTAGGCAGTCACACTGATATCCCACACAGCAGGCTACACAAGGCGATAGTCGCTTACATCTAGCTGTCGGGTAACTGGTTCTGCAACATAACCTATGCACCCATGCCACACCTCACCAGCTACAATTTGACTGTCATTCTCCATGTTAGTGTGACTGCCCTGAGATGTAACTTTCCAGACTACATTCAATCAGACTAGGTACCACTGTACAACAACTGACTGTTTCACTTCAACAGTTGCCTATGCTTCTGCTGTCATTCCACAGGCATCCGGTATCTGTCTGCTTTGAATGACATGGTCTACAAAACATGATGCTTTGGCACAGATGACCTGCACCTGTCAGCCCTGGGAGTACAGATAACATGTAAGGCTCTTGCTGCTCCTATACTGCCTGTCTTGCACAGTTTCCAATAACATTCACCACCAGAACGGGAACAGGCAAGCAAAACATGGGGTCATGTGACTCAATGTTTGACATCATCTCTGACTCATGCAGGCACGGCACTCCTTTTAATGGACCACTTCAATATCTCTGCAGTGACTGGGACCTGCCTCTAGGCTCTGCAGAGCACACCTGCACTGACAGGTTATACGCAGACCACACCTTTCAGTCATGTAACCTGGACCGGAACACCCACGGCTGAGGTGTGTCCATATTTCACTATGTTGTACACACCTCCTGGCTGGTTACTTAGCACAATGCATCAGAGGTGATCCATGTGCAACTAACTCTGGCCAGAACTGCTATACACATTGTAACATGCTACAGATTCAACAACATACCCCATGGTTACCAGCCCTCATTTCTTGGTGTACTGGACAGTAGGGTTCAGACAGGTACTACTGATGTGCGACTGACACTACCCCACACTTAACTGGGATAGCTACTCATGTACCGACACATTAGGCCAATGCTGTCCAGGATTTATTACCTCCACTCAGCTGGATCAACCCATACACACCACCACCAAGACCAACAATATCCTAGACGTGGACATTACCAACATGTCACTGGTGTTCCACACCAGTGGTTATCCCCTCATTGGTAGTTTCCGAACATATGCTAATCACCCTTGTTATCCACATTCCAGCACCACACCCTTCACGGCATACACAGTACAAGATTAGTACAACGCCTACTACAGACGTCTTATGACAGCAGTAGTAAACATCATGACACCCGTGCAGATGGACAATGCACATACAAATGCTGAAACATACCCCAGTGCACTTCATTAGCACTTACATGACTGCATGGATCATGCTATAGGTTCATAGGTTCATACTAGGCTATCTGCCCTGGGGCAATTATAAGCCTAGCCCGATTCTGTATGGCTTACGCCACCCCTTGATTTGAGTATACTGTGCCCTTTTTAAGGTTTAGTTTACTGTGCCTCTGTCTAATAGTGACACAGGAGTAATCCCTGGGACAAACCTACGATCCCTCATCCACCTATTGAGATTCTTCTTGAAGAGATTCAGTGAGGTGCTCTGCCTCACATGAACTGGAATTCTATTCCAGAGCGAAGGGAGCCTCTGGGTTATGAACCTGTCCCTCCAGCAAGTTCTATTTATTTCTGTGCTGAAGTTCAAGTCCCTCGAGCATGTGGCTCTAAGGGATTTAGATTTACTGAGGTGGAGCATGTCCATTAATTCTGGATTTGACATAGCTTTGTATGTCAGGCATAGATCACCTCAAAGTAGGCGGTATGCAACTGAGTAGAGCTGGAGTTTTTTAACCGAGCAGCATATGGCATCTGTTTGAGACCCTTGATCCTCTTGGTGAGATACTTTGGGGTCTCTCTAATTGCTGCAGGTGTCGGGTAAGGTACATCCCAAAGGTGCATTGTATTCTATGATGGGCCTGATGAGCGATGAATAAAGGGGCACGATTACCTCTCTTGATCTAGATGTGAAACCCTTCGTGATGAGATGGGCTATGTAGAAGGTCTTTCTAACCACTTTGGCAATATGGTTTTCAAAGGAGAGATTGCTATCAACTTGGGTCCCCAGGTCCCTAATAATTTTCTCTGTACTTAATGGGTTTCCGCCTATGTGGTAATTTGTGGGCACATTGTTTTTGCCAAAGGGTATGACTATACATTTTTTGGCATTTAGCTTTAAACCATGGCGCTGGCACCAGTTATCTGTCTCTGTGAGACCTTTTTGAAGGATGTTTGTGTCAGCTGGAGAGTCGATTATGGCACCCAGTTTGCAGTCATCTGCAAACTTGGTGAGCCATAGTCCTTCCACATTTGCCTGTACCTTGGAAAAGTATATACCGAACAAGAGTGGTCCAAGACAGAACCCTGTGGGATGCCACTTGTGACCGGTTTCGAGTCTGACATGGCTCCAGCAACTCTCACTCTGTGGGTTCTGTCTTTGAGACAGTTTGTGACCCATCTTGTGACATAGGGGTTTATATTTAAGCTGGATAGCTTATCTATGATGCCTGAGTGGGGTATTGTGTCAAATGCCTTTGCAAGTTCCAGATAGGCTGTGTGGACTACCTTCCCTTCATCTATGGCTTTGGTGACTGTTTCGAAGAAGTCAACCAGGTTCAAAAGGCAGGATCTGCCCTTAACAAAGCCAAACTGGGTAGGATCTAGTGTCTGTAGGTCCCCAATGTCTTTGTTTATGAGCTCCATGAAGATCCTCTCTATAGCCTTGCAGACTAAGCTAGTCAGGCTTATGGGGCGATAGTTTCCAGGGTCCATAGAGGCTTCACCTTTGTGGAGTGGGACCACTGTTGCTGTACGCCATTCTGTGGGCACATATCCTGTAGTGAGGCTGAGATTGTATAGCTGTTTTATTTGAGGGATTAGTTCCTCTTGGAGTTCATGTAGGACGCAACCTGGGACACCATCTGGTCCCATGGAAGCAGTGTTTTTTGCTTTGGAGAGGGCAGCCTTCACCTGAGCATCAGAGATGTTTGGGCGGCAGCCCTCTGCCGGGATAGATACTTGCTCTTTTGAGGGGGAGGGGGTGGAGAAGTTTGCACTGAACCTGTCTGCCAGGATATTGGCAATGTCTGTGGGTTTAGTGTATTTTATGTCATTTAGAATCAACTCAGAACAAGTCTGGGAGTTGCATCCCAGGTTCCTAACATAACTGAAAAAGCCTTATGATTGTCTTTGGTGTCCTGTGCAATTTTTCTCTCGAAGCTGGCCTTGGAGGATTTTATGAGGGATCGTAATTTTTTGCTAGTACTGATCAGAGATGCCTTCCCTATTAGGGATTTTGCTCTATCATGTAGTAGCTTCCTCCTTCTGTTGTACAGTTTATTTATGGCAGGGGTCCACCAGACTGGATGCCTGCCTTTGGATGATTGGGTCTTGGATTTGTTTGGGATAGCATGGTCCATGCATTCCTGGAGATGTCCATAGAATGCGTTTATATAGGATTCTGCAGTTTGGGCCGTAGTTTCCACTGGCCCTGGGGCCTTGAATGATTCCACTTCAGTTTTGAGAAGTGAGAAGTTCGCTTTTGAGAAGTTTTTCACTGTGGTTTTCTGGGCTGGGCTGGGGGTGGGGTCGGGATGTGGACATCCAGTGAAATTAATTTATGGTCTGATCTTACCAATGAGGGATATACTTCTGGTTTGGAGCATAGAGTCCCCATGTTGGTAATGATTAGGTCTAGTATGTTGTCCCCTCTTGTGGGAGTGGTGACTAGTTGTTCCATAGCATTTGAGTTTATAATTTCCGGGAACCTTTGGGCTAAGGTGCTGGGGCTTGAGTAGTGCTCCCAGTCAATGTTTGGGTAGTTGAAGTCACCCAATATAATGGTGTTCGGAGAGATCTTCATGTTCTCCAATGTTTTCAGGAAAGCCGAGTGGGATTCCTGACTTTGAGAGGGTGGTCTGTAGGATGCTATAAACTGAAAAGCAGTCTTGCCCACTGTTAGTTGCACATGGATGGTCTCCGATACTTCATGCAATGCCACTAACCTGGAGGTGTGGATATCCTTGATAAATATGGAAACTCCCCCTCCTTTTGTGGTTCGGTCTAGGTTTTGGGGCGGAAAAGCATGATATGAGGTATAGCCTGGTAGTGCTGGGGTGCTCTCTGGAGTCTTGAACCAGGTTTCTGTCACTGCACAGATATCGATGTTCTCCATACTGAGGAGAGCTTTGAGTGCATGCATCTTGAGGTTAAGACTTCTGGCGTTAAGCAGCATTACCCTTAGTTTCTTGTTCCTTGTGCTGTCTATGGGGGTGGGTTTGACTTTTTAGCCTTGCCTAAAAAAGGTACTATGGGGGTGGCAAGAGCCTTTGCCAATATCCAAAAGCCCAGTGGTGACAGATGCAAGCCATCCCTAGCAAAGCAACGTGGCTTGTCGAGCATGTCATCCCAGGCTGACAGACACTGGATCCCCTTTGAATGACACCAAAATTTTAGCCAATTGTTAAAATCGATCATTTTGTCTTTGTACTGTGGCATCATTCTAGCTGAGGGTAAAATGCTGCTCAAGGTCAGGGTCATACCAGCCTGAGCTACATGATCAGAGAGCTCCTCTATGTCTCTTTTCATGTAGTCCAGGGAGGTACGTCTCAGGCCATTCACACCAGCATGTACAATGACTGAGTCATATTTGTATTTACTTTGGAGTGACCTGAGTGCTTGCGTTATGTGGCAGATCCTAGCACCTGACTGGCAGCTCAACGTGACCTTCTCTTTATTCAGCCTGGTGAGCGGGACATCATTGTGTCTGACAATAGAGTCACCTATTACAAGAGTATCAGTTGTGTTATTCAGCCTTAAGGGCTGTGGCTGCTTGGCACACTGACTTTGTGGGCTATGTGTTGTGCGTGTTTTGTTTTGAGGTAGCGTTTGCTTGGATGTCTGCTTTGGAGGTCTCTGTTGCTTAGGTAGATTTTTATTTAGAGCCTCCGAGTATGTTTTTGTCTATTTATGTGTTTGGTTTGCTGATGTGGTGGGACTATGTGATACTGGAATTGTGTTGTGTGAGGTTACCTTCTCCTCCTGACTGGTTACACCAGTTTTGAGATGAGATAACTCAGCCTCCAGTTTGGCTAAATAGTTGCATCTCTCACATATATTTGAACCTGTTTGGAGGAGGAGAGGGTTGTCCGTGTACATGAGACAGTTGTAACATTGCCTCAAAATTCCCAGATTCACCAGCTGGACTGGAGAGGAAACCATTGACTGACCTTTGGACATGCTAGAGTAATATAGGGAAACTGAATTTAAGATGGACCAATAGAGGATAGGGTAATCGTAGAGAGTATAAGAGTAAGTAGTGCTTATGGTTTAATAGTGCTAACTTGTAGGATTACTTAATTGGACCAGTGAAGGGCCTTAGAATGAGAATATGGTGTTTAAATTGAGAGATAGAGCAGTTCTAAGGGAAAAAGTGAAGAGCAGACTTTGTGGAGCCAGGAATAGTTTAAACCCAATTAGGTGGCGCTGCCCGCTGTTGCACTATGCACAAAAATGCGCAAAACTGCACAAAAGAGGGTTTTAAGAGAGGAAGATGAAGGAGTTAGGAATTGACCCAAAATGGCCAATAAAACTACAGTTTCAAGTCAGTAACCACTCCCACAGGGGCAGGCAGGCTGCTCAATGTTTTTCACTGCCACTGATCAACAGAGAGACTTCCCTTTAGCCCAAGCAAAAAATGGCCTCCAAGAAACTTACAAACAGTTCAAGAACAGCAAGCCTGTAACTGAACTTTTTTAAATCTCAGAAAAGTGGGAAAAAAGCAAGATTTTTTTTGTTTTGTTTTTTTTTTTTTTCAGAGATAGAAGAGGTTCACAAGTATCAACAAGTTATAACAGTGCAATAAATGACCCCACACCAGAGTGCTAAGCCAAAGACAGATAAAATGCAAGTTTTGAGAAAAAAACAATTTTAAAAATAAGTGCAAACAGGAAATTCAATAAACAGCTCTATTCCAAACAGAGCCATGATGGTACCCACCAGATAATGGACACCACTCTGGGGGTCCAGTTCCATGGACATAATGTACAACAAAAGGTGGAGGCTGTTGCAAAGTGGAGTACAATCCCATGGGTGGGGTAGCTCAGTGGTTAGCCTCACTAGGGCTCCGGGATCCCTTATCACATCCTCCAAACCTAGCTACATAAACATTACTGCGACACATTCCAGGGTGTACCACAAAGCATTATGGAGGTATGTCAGTAGTCAATGGCAATACCCACATCTGCTCTGACATACAATGGTTACTCAGGAACATTACAGAACCAAGTGATGTTGGCAATATCCTGGTGGATGGGTTCAATGCTTACTTTACACCCTCTCACTCCCTACAGGGCCATAATCCATGCAGGAACATTGCGGGGTCCCTGTGGTCACAACTACACAGTTCCAACCTGCACTCTCTAAGGCCTGGAAAACAGACTCCATGTGACCGTCCAACATCCCAGGCTGTGATTTACACAAACCTCAGAACGACATGTCTCCTCACTTGGCCACCAGATTCACTAATAGCCTTGTATCAGACATTTTGGCCGCTGAATGGTGCACAGCAACAGTTATCACACTCCACACAGGTGGAGCCACAATGAACCAGAGGGACTATTGCCCTATATGCCTCACTGGACTGTTCTGCAAGGCTATGGGGCACATCATCATGGAAGTCATTCACAGAGACATTAGTGGGCTCCAGACCTTTGATGCCACCCAGGTTGGACTTGTTAGGGCCAGACCATGGCTCCTACACCTGTTGGACTCCTTTGATACAGTTATCAGGGTAGTTGATGATGGTAAAGGGGTCCACACAGCCTACATTGTCCTCTCATTGGCTTTCAGCACCGTTCTCCATTCTGGTATTGACAACATACACATCCACTTGCACATCGACCCCTATGTCTCAGGATGTTATGCAAAGTGGCTCACGGACAGGACCCACACAATGAGGGTAGGATACCGTAGTACCTACTGTATTTCAGTTACACTTGGCATACTATAGTCTTCAGTCATAGGGCCCCTCATGTTCGGTATATGCTTCCCTGAGGTACAGGCAAGCACAGAGGGACTTTCCCTGACTAGGTTTCCAGACAACTGCATACAAGGTGCCATGATTGATCCACCAGCTGATACAGACTCCCTCCATAAGGGTGTCACTGTGACGGATACCTGATGTCGATAACATGGCCTCAAGCTGCATAACACATGGTGCATGAACATCCCCTTTGGATTACACCAATCACCCACTGACTATCACATAGGTGGTAGTCCCCTACATACATGTGACATTATACGGGATTTTAGTACACACGTATGTAGCACCCACTCCTTTGATAGCCATATTGCCAATGTGGCGTGGATATCCTTCTACATGGCCACCCTTATCTGTACTGGGTTTGTAGCTGGAATAAAAGTACCCATTGTACCTCTAAACTCCTGACGTATACACACATTCAAGGGTACAACACCCCATTTAGGGTGTACCTTACAGAACAGCAACGGCTTTACATACCACAACATTAACACACCATGAGGATTATTGATCTCCGAAGGTTGACGTATGCGATAGTACTACGGACACCACTACTGTACACATTTGCATACTGCATACTCAGGGGTGACCTCTGCTGAACATACAGGGTCCATGTCCATAACAATATTCATGGATATACTCCACATAAGCAACATAAGCAAAAGCCACTGAGAGCAACATGGCTCATGGATATGTGCACAAACGCAATGATGAGTGGGATGTTCTTGAGGGTTACATTCCCAAACCAAACACTCACCATGCTTTGGAACATGATTCCTATGTACATCACCCAGGGACACTCAGTAGCACTGTTTATGAGATACCTCACTTGGTAGATGGGAGACACACATGTACGCCAGGGATCACTGCAGTGGCTGTACTGTGCAGAGGTGCAGGTAGCACATGGCTCTGCTGTTCACAGACAGGACACTACCCTAGAGAGGTGCTGCCGGTGTAAACACTGTAGTTGGGCTTACACATAGACTTGCCAGACAGCATAGTACCTCACTATGAACCTGTGAAGCTATTGCATGTCCTTTGTGCATGGTTAATTGAGTAGCTCTTCCATTTCGATTAGCTATCATGCTGTTACAGTGTCCCGTGACTACAAGCCATATGTATCCTGTTATTGTGTATTGTACATGCCAATAGACGATACCTTTTGTTTGCATGATATAACTGTTATGCTGTGTAGAATATCTAACATATCTACCTACAATACTGTACATCACACATATTTTACACATTATCCCATAATGCAAAGCATACTTGCACAGTAGGACCACCTTAGGCATGTTATTGTCTTTATATGCCCATACACATGCCTACTGTGACAGTATATCAACTTATACTATCCCCTGCTATGGCACGTACTTGTTGGACGTAACCTATCACTGATGGTGGGTGGTGTGGAATTGTTCTGTTTAAAGCCCTCATGTAGCATCCCTTGTGGTGTCTGTGATGTTTACCTTGTGGCCCACAGCAGGACACACAATTTCTACAAGCGTTACTATGCTCAGCAAGACATCACTACATAATACCTTTTCCCACTTTATGCATTGCGGACCCTTTTAATTAATACAAAACAGGCTATACATACACTAACATACTGAGTGTTCTCCATACCTTGTTAGCATTCCGAACTTTCATAAATATCTCTCTTACACCTTTACTGTTTAAACGGTTCTATGGTATGAGCATATGGTTCGAATGTCTGGCAAGTCATCCTTATATACGTCGATACCTGTAACATGTGGTTTCCTGCCACCAGTTGGTGGTCCTGAGTAAATTATTACAGGCACATCAGCTCTACAGCTACTCCATTCACCAGTTACGTGGCAACAGTGGGGTATAATTTAATTCTCCACTTGGGCGTTGCCATTTTGCCCTACCTTGGGGGAGACGGCCTGTATGTGTTTTGTTGTGTGGAATTGCAACTGCTATTTGTAGAGACACGGATATTTGGGATTCATGTCCCCCGTGGATTGTGTGTGATGGCTAGAGTATGTGGTTCTACATTTGAGTGTACCTGTCATCTCAACCGTCTGATAAGGGACTATTGCAAACAAAACCTGTAACATCGCCATCTGTTCCATTATAAAACAGCTACGATTTCACATGGCACCTTTACAAATGTGTCTCTCACAAGGTATGTTAACGCTTCTGCAGATGTAATTGAGTGAGTGGATGTTTGTGTTGTTATTACAGTCTGTATTGCTATTGTTTCGTGTGTGGGAGATGTAGGTGGGTGTACATAGCATATACAGGTTTGTGGGGACTGCATTTCTACTTATTCCATATATGTGTGTGGGCTCCTTCCCTAATTGAAGACCTATCAGTTAGTAGACTGAAACTATGGTTGTTATGGGCTTATACATTGGGCCATTGTTAATTGGCTTCTATATAGTATGCAGGTGAAGTTGATACTTCCATACCTCCGGAAATACAGCAATATGTAAAGGAATGTTACTAAATGACAGCTGTCCCATGTATTTCTGTCACAGATATTTGCACTCATTGCAGTTGTGTTGGTGATTGAACCTCTTTGGCATAGGTTGCCACCTTTCCAAATGGCCATAGTGGGACATTTGCAGGACACACATTGGTGTTTACAGGCCGACACATACCCATGGTCAGTACACAGGATAGCACATACTTTTATCCTGAATACATACTTATTCTTGTAGCACTTTAGCTACTTATCATGTTTCATGTAACATTTACGTTTTTTAGACACAGGCATAACTATTTAATGCAACTATTACATAATATATGGGACATGATTATGTCCTACAATCTCAGACATTTGCCCTTTTTAATATTATTTGTCAGGACACAACTGCCCAGGGAAGGGCTGCCCCTCTTAAAGTGGGACAGGTGGTAACCATATGCCTATGGCCAGCTATAACCACACCTACCATAATGATCTACCTCCGAGTTAGCACTAACAGACACACGATGCAAACACACACACACACACACACACACACATTACAGTCCCACGGAAACACACATGGCACCCTCAACACACACATACACAGACTACGGCAATCACAAACACAGTTGAACACAGTACCTACGTGGACCGCAACACCGGCAGTGATAACTAAATGTCCCTTAATATCGTGATAATATTACATGCGGTTCTAGTGTTCTGGTACTGTGTTCTTTTGGTCTTTCAGCCTCGTGATTACGCGTGTCGATATGTGACACATTCCATAGTTGGCACTATCCTATTTATTTGTACCTCCATGGTTGAGTACATGTCATTGACCTATCTACATATTTGCAGATATAGGTGAATCCATATATATCAACATATATCTCTCTATCACCCTTTCTATCTCTATTATGTATATGTGTGTATATATATATATATATATATATATATATATATATATATATATATGACAGAGAGAGTGACAGCAGAATACACCTTTCATTGTGTACATGTCGGTGTATACTGTTACCTGGACTCCGCACGTTTGTGTTTGAACCTGTCACATTACACACCTGCAGTTGGTACATCTTGGGTAGCTTAGTGTTAGGTGATTGTGTACATGATTGCATGTTCTACTCCTGGCAGTGGTCATTTTACCCTTCAGAGCAGGCACTATTAGTACAGGGGGGAATAATGCTGGTTTCAGCTGTTCTGGACATCATTGACCATGATCTGCGTGATATTCAAAGAAGCTTATCCCTTTTTTGCGCATATCCATATAGTCATATTTAAACAACGCTTACAGCACTGGGCAACGCATATTCCCGCTAACATGTGCTAAACATGATCTGATGACCTGCATCCAACATGCATTATTCGTGCCTTCGGGATTACATTACATCCCTTGCAGGACGTGGGACCAGGAACATGCACGACAGTCACTGCATTTACCACTTGGGCATCTGGGATTTGTACACGTGTTATGGAATTTTGTATGTGGACTATACTATGGCTGTTACTCCATACTGGGATCAAATGGGTAACTCAGTTAGTTTACATATGGATGAGACCTATTAATGGTATGTCCAGGTGATGTTTAATGGATGTACTCCAGCATTGGGTATGTATGTCACAGTGAGCCACACACTATAATGTGCTACACCTTCACACAACCATAGGTGGAGCATGCTGGGGTGACAGATACCTGCCATGGGTACACCCCATGCTTCGCCACTACATCCATGATTACATTATATGGAGTCCCTCATTAACGCACCAGGGAATCCATGCAGAGTGTGTGGGGAACAGTGATTACACACATGGATCCCGCAATTGGCTCTAATCCACAGAGCGACAGGTGGTTACTCGATGTGGTGACGACAGCAGACAATGTTTGCCTTGATTGATGAATGGCCTCTGACAATCGGGTGTGTACCTACCGATGTACCTAGGAACCTATACACACAGTACCAACATATCCTGATAGGTGCATGTACTGTTCAGGTTTTGACATTCCTTGTTCCAATAGCTGTTGTGTGTACAATGGTTGAGGGCTGCCTATGTAGGATTCACACAGTAGGCCACCTATACATCATTACAATTTACAGGTGGTCGTGTGTGTGTGCCATCCATTTTACTGTGTGTGCAGGTGGAGAGGTGTGTCAGTCCATAGGGGCCTACACTGTCAGAGTATGTGCTATATGTTCCCTCTTTGCTAAGGCATAGGCATATTGGGCATGCCTCCATCTGCCTACTGGGGCTGGCACAGGGTGTTCGTGGTCTAAATCCCTCTGTGCCTGTGATGGCCTTGGCAATTGCGGTGGGCTGTGAGGGCCTTCACCATTTTGTCCCTGATGCAGCTGTTTCTGCAGCATCATATTATGTAGCATGGCACATACTATGAGGATGTGGGCACACATGCCTGGAGAGTACTGCAAGGCTCCATCAGATATGTCCAAGCAACGGAACCATGATTTCAGCATCCCGAACACACGCTCTATAATGATTCAGGTTTGTGCATGTGCCTCATTATGGCATTCTTGCATGGGTGTGTGTGCATTTCTGATAGGAGTCATCATCCATGGCTCCAGTGCATAGCCAGCATCCCCCACAAGGTGGCCATGTGGGATGTCCCACCAACAAATACCTGATACAGCTGTGAGGCATGCCAGATGTGGGAGTCATGGTAGCTTCCAGGTCTGCCAGCACACACATCCATGATAATGCCCTGGCCATTGCACATGATCTGGCAGTTGATGGAGTGGTATCCCTTGCGGTTTATGTAGTGCCTACCATGCTCACTGGGTGGTGACTTGATATGTATGTGCATGCAGTCTATCACACCCAGTACCTCCAGGTAGTGTGCCACATGGTGGAAGAGATGCATATTGCTGGCCAACTCCTCCTGAGTTCGGGGGAAGTATATATGCTCATTGGCATGTGGTAACATGGAATCCAGGAACTGGTGTAGTACCCTAGATGCTGATGCCTGTGAGATCCCCATTATATCTCCAGTTGGCCTTTGAAAGGTACCTGTGGCTAGTATTCGCAAGCTTACACATACCTTCATGTCCACTGGGATGGGTTCCCCTCTGTTGTTTCTGGATCTCAGGCGTGGCCGGCACAGCTCAACTATTTGCTGTAAGATGTCCCTGTCCACCCTGTAATGGTCTACTATCTCCAGATCATGTAGCCCCTGGTAGGTTACTCTTGGTCTGAACACTCTTCTCCTCCTTCGGGGCCTGCGGTGGTTGTCAGCATCATCCTCCACAACACCGTCAGTCTCTAACACATGGTGATGAATCACAGCTATGGCAGCTCCCAACATATACCTTGTAAAAGTTCCACGTATGTTTACACCTATGGTGCAGTGTTTGGGAATACACAGGTGAGTGTGGGGTGCTTTCACGCTTTATACAATTGTGCTGTGAACACCGATGATGTCATAGGGTGTGTATGTACAATCATAGCTACAGGGTATCTTATGTGTTTTACGACAGGAACTACTATTGTGGTGCCTTTGGTGTTGAATTACATTTGGCTGCCGTGGATTACCTCTTGCCCTTCCCTTTACATTTCTTAACGTTTCACCTCCCATTTTCTGGCATGCATCCAGCAGCCTGCTTTCATTTGTTCTTTCCTACACCCGGCTTATCTTGCGTAATGTGTTCTATGGCCAGTCTACTGCAGGTTTGCTTTTCTCTGCTATGACAGTTCTCTTTTCTTTGCAATCCGACACCTCCCCTATCCTGTTTTGCAGGTTTCTGCGAGCAGACTTGTCAGCTGCCGTCGATTGCCCGCTGTGAGTTAATAGGTGTTAATTGCTCAGTTGTACTCCAATTACCCTACTGCGGCATTTCCTTATTTTCTTCCCCTGACCTTCCTGTTTGAGCTATGGTGCATGGCGCGTGCATCCGCTTACCGCATTTCGGGCATGTTTTCCTCCCCGTACACATGCACTTTCAGGCACTATATGTGCTCTCAGCTAAACGATGCTATACCTACCTCCCCACCCCTGTCCTGCGGCTTTGCTTAGCAATGGCCAGGCTGGATTTGCATTGCTCCAATGAGCTTACAGCTACGGTGGCACACCCCACTACTGATGTCATGTATACCTCTAAGCCACTCCTCTGTGTTGTAGCGCTGCGCCGTATGGTACATCCTTAGTCCAGCGGGACATTTGCGATTCACTATTACCTGCCTCATTTGCATGGCATTGACTACTAATTCCTAGTTACCATGCCGAACACTGTCATAGACCCTTAGCAACCCTTGCAGCTTGGTTGTGGTGTACCATGCATACCATTGAGTATTATGGTGAAATCATGATTTGCATTACATTGCGATTTTATGACATTTGTATATATTTTCTTTGTGTTCCCATTTGTGCACACATGCCCTGCGGTTTTACTTTGCGTTACTGTGGACATGACATTAAATGTTGTTTTTTAGGTGTTGTACATCTTTTCTTATGCCATTGGCTGTATATTTAGCCAATGCTATATGTTAACTTTGTAATACATGAGTCTGGTCCACTTTCATAGCTCCGATGTTGTGTTTGGAAAAATGTAAACCGTGTTTTTTGGTTTACATTTCTGTGGGCTTACACTACGCCTGCACCACTTCATGAATCGCTAAGTACCTTCATTTGCATGGTGCGGCACTGCGCATGGGGTGATTAGCATACCTAAGCCGAGGGCTGCACAGATCTGGCGTACGCCGGTAGTGCACGTGGAATTGGATCATACCTGAATTGCTCAGCGGCCATGTTTGGCGTTATACCGCCTACGCTACACCTGCGCCTGGCACAAGCTTCATGAATCCCGGGGCGTATGTATCTCTCTCTCACTATATGTATATATATATATATATATATATATACATACATATATATATATATATATATATATATATATATATATATATGTATAAGTCTATTAGCAAAATATGAACACTCGAACACAGATAAAGCAATCATTTTATATTGAACTGTAAAATATTCTGACATCAAAAAAATGCAAACTATTTTTTTTTTT
Source organism: Protopterus annectens (assembly GCF_019279795.1). Taxonomy (NCBI): domain Eukaryota; kingdom Metazoa; phylum Chordata; order Ceratodontiformes; family Protopteridae; genus Protopterus; species Protopterus annectens. The sequence continues at coordinate 1,724,278,092 of NC_056735.1, forward strand.
TTTTGCAAAAGGCCAAGCCTCCCTGAACCCCCACTCTATGCCAATTATTAATTATATATACTAACTCTGAGATCACACAGCAGTGGATTAAGGGCAAATTCCCTTAACCTGTTGCAGTGCAATCCAATGCAAAAGACTACCAGCAGAAACTCCATTTAACAGAATATTCACTCACGAGTGTTCATTTATTTACAGTAGTAAAAAGCATTCACTTATGTGAGCATTTGCTCTTTTTTTTTTTTAACAAAAAAAAACTTTATTGAATTATCACATATGAAATAGGCAATCTTACATTTATATGAATGAAAAAGAAACATTGACACCACTTTAGTTGCAAACATTATGCATCACTGACACCACTGAAACAACTGTAGTTGCAAACTTTATACATCACTTATAATCTAACCAGTCATTGTCAGTTAAGCATTATTCATTCACATCCTGACTTTTTAAATCTTGTTCCTTCTGTACATATATTGTTCCCACAATTCCCATTTTTTTCCTATGAAGTTTGCTCCTTCCCTTTTCTAAAGATCCAGTTTCCAGTTGTTTTATCTCTGTTACTATATATACTACTTCTAGTAAAGTTGGTTTAGACTTTGATTTAAATTTTCTAGTAATTGTTATTTTGCCAACCACCATAATTGGACTTAGCAAAGTTTTACTATGTCTAGGCAATTCCAATTCTGTATCATAGCCCAAAAAAAATAAAAATCATCTCCCTAGTCAGTCCAATCTGCTCACTCATCATCCCCAACAGAGCAGTCCGCAGGGAATGTTTAAAATCTGCCAGCTCATTACACTTCCAAAAACATTTGCTATCCACCTGAGAAAAATTCTTTGGAGTCTACTTGAGGTATAAAAATACCTTTGCAAACATTTCCAGGCAAAGATCCTAAATCTTCTAGACTTTGTTGCATATTTGGGAGATATACATATATCCCCCCCCCATTATCTCTTTGTGATTACGTATCCAGTTTCTCTTCCCAATCCTTTCTTAGCTCCTCTGATTGATTATTATAGTTATCATGCAATATTTTATAGGCTCTACTAATTATTCCTTCTTTAATGGCAGCTTCTGTTCTAGATTCTGTTAAAAACTCTACCAGTGCTGGTCTTTCATTTAAGACACCCTATTTATTTCTCTTTGCCTATACTCTGATATCAATCCTGGATAAGGAAGGCAATCTCTAACCTGCAGTCCAAATAAATTCTTGGCATCTTCCTATTCTGTTGCCTTTCCTTTTCTAATTATTTGCTCCCAGTACCTTGGTTCCTTTACCAGTTTTCTCCAGTAAATTCCAGCCCTGTTGCCTATTGTCTGTATCCCTAACTGCAGTCATCCCTATCGGCAGAATCTCTTTTCTCAATTTCTTTACTGGTTTAGTTATTAAAATGCTCCTTACTATTTTATGAATATGATATTCTGTATGACTGTTGTCGTTCTCCTTAAGAGTCTGCATCCAAAATCCCAGTTTCTCAATGGTTCTTGAGCTTCCCCCCATTTCAACATCATCTTATTCCAGTCTGAATTATAGTTTTCTGGTTGTGCTATGTATAAGAGCCTTAAATGTGTTGATCTAAAATACCCCCTCAAATTAGGTGATCCTAGACCGCCTTGTTCTATTGGAAGAATCAGCTTATCCCACTTGACCCTTGCCATCTTCCCCTCCAAGATAAAATCCTTCAACCCTTTTTCAATTGCTATCTACAGCTTCTTCTCTGGTTAAAAAAATATGCCTGACCTGTGTATAAGATTAAAGGGACTAAACACATTTTAATTGCTTGCATCTTACTATCCACATCCATATAACAAAGCATCTGTTTCTCTTGTTTTTGTATTACATTCTGTTTAGTCTCTTCCCACATATCCTTAACTGCCACAATAGAGTCATTTGTAATCCATACTTCTAAATACTTCATTTTATCATGTCCCCATAAATATGGATATTGTTAGACCCATTCATATGTGGGTGCATAAAATACCACTATCGCCTTTGTTTTAGCTTCAATAATTTTGTATCCTGAAAAGATTTGAAACTGTCTTAAAATGTTCTACAAAACTGTAATATCCTTTTCTGGTTGTGTCATGTATAAAATAATATCATCTGTAAATACAGCTGGCTTTTTTTGACTGCCATACTAATTATATCCTTGATTTATTGAGTCCCTTATTTTTTTGTCAGTGGTTCTAAATATAATGCATACAACAAAGGGGAAAGAGGACACCCCTGCCCGGTTCTTACTCAAGCAGAAATTATCAGAGAGGACCCTACTCACTTTAATTTTCACCTCTGATCTCTCATATACATTCCTAATCAACCTTATAATTGTATAAGGGAAAGAAAATGCTTCCATTGCCCTCCTCATGAAGTCCCAATCTACTCTGTCAAATGCTTTCTCTGCATCAAGACCCGCCAGTAACAGTGCTACTTCTTACATTTGCTTCTCTCTGTATCATCAGTGTTTTGTTAATGTTGTCAAATGTTTGTCTCCCCTTCACAAAACCACACTGATCCATATGTACCAATTTTAGTATCAATTTTGCCCTTCTCATAGCCATTATAAACATAAACACTTTAAAATCATGGTTTAGTATTGAAATGAGGCCATATGAAGCTGGATTCAATGGACCTTTACCCACTTTAGGTATTGCAGCTACCACTGCTTTCTTCTAGAATGCCAGTACTTCTCCTCCTCTTAAAAATACTGTTACACAAAAGCTTTCAGATCTTTATCAGGTTTTTTTCTCCTAGCTTCCAAAATTCTACAGGAATACCATAAATTCCTGGGGACTTTCTTGTAGGTTGATTAAACATAACCATTTTTATCTCATCTCCTCCGATCCTAACTGTAAGTGATTGAGCCTCATCTACCTCTAACCATGGCATATTTAATTTTTCCATAAACATTTCTATTTGTACTGTTTCCTGATTTCTGTGTTTCTCTGCTTTATACAGACGTTCATAATATTTCTTAAATATTTCAAACATTTCTACAGGATTTCTTATCTTTCTTGTTATAGGCTCCTTAAGCTTGATAACAGCCCTTTCCACTTTCTGTTGTCGGAGTCATTGCGCTAAAGGCTTTTGTACTCTAGAATTACTACCAAAAACATTTGCTTAACAGCAATCTTTCTAAACTCATGCATATTATTGAGGTAATCCCTTATTTTCTGTTTAGCATTCTGAAATTGTCCCTTTTCTTGTTCTGAGAGATTCCCCCTATTTTGCAATACTTTAACATTTGTCAGCCCCTCTAAATAATTCTTATTACTTCTTAACAATATCTCCCTTTCCTTTATTTCCACCCTAGCTTTAAACTAAACTTTCATTTTATCCCACTCCCTAGCAATATTTTCACACAAAAGTTCTATCTTCTGTAATAGCTCCTGAATTATTTCAAAAACCCATTCCTGAAATTTCTCTCTTTTCAGAAAATAGGTGGGAAAGCACCAGTGTCTCATTTTCATTTCATTTTAGTTATTATTGGTGCATGATCTGAAATAATTATTGGGTGCGTTTCAAGATACTAAATTAAATGCACGTTTCCCTGTGAGATATAAATTTTATCTAGCCTAGAATAATATGTAAATTTACTACAAATGCATAGAACTGAATTAACATCTTCCATTCCAAACATTTTCATACATTTCTTCAAAAATCTACCATCCTTTGATATATTTTCTCTTCTAGGCCTCCCAGACACATCTTCACTGTTGCAAACCAAATTTCAGTCTCCACCTATAAGTTATATTAATTACTGAAAGCTGATTATTTCTCCCAGAACTTTCTTAAGCTCCATTATAGCAGTTTTAGGTGGCATATAGATGCATGCTAGTGTAAGCCTCCTCCCTTGCCAGTAGCACATTAGTACTGTATAACTTCAATTATTGTCTTTTTTTCCCTCTTCTATCACTATTGGAGCTCCTCTTAAAATTAATATAAGTACTCCTCTTTTCTTCTGCCCCAGATATTCCACAGAATAACTATCATGAAAACCTTTCCTTATCAAATTCACATGTTCATGTTTTTCCAGGTGTGCCTCCTGTAGCACAGCTATTTGCACTCTACATTTTTTAATATAGTTCACTACTCTTTCCTTTTTGTACTTATCCGTAAGATCATTTAGATTGAAAGACATTACAGAAAGCATCATTTGCTTATATAATTATTATTGCCACCTTTTATGTATAACTGCTTTCTTATTAAACGTCTAATTCCAACTTTTCTGTACATGCATATACCGTTTGGTAGTTTGATGTTTAATATAGTTGTTTCTTATCCATTTGACCCTATATCACAACTTACAGAACATTTTATTTTATTGAAATCCTTCAAACAAAGAAAACAACCCTCCACAGTATCCCCTAAAACCTATTAATGTAATAACAAAACACAAAACTATGTACATCTTCAAATACTGAAGTTTTCACTTCCTAATAAGAACAAAAGTTATAAACCAATAGCCACACAGACAGGCTAGACATAACCAAAAGAAAGGTTTGTCATGCTAAGATGCATGGTACAGCCTGTGTTTTTATTAAGTGCTATCTGGTTTTGTTTTATATTTATAGTTCTCCCAGGTGAGAAAACATTTTAATGCTTTCAGTAAACATTTTCTCCAAGCCATTTCTCTTTATCAGATTGTCTTCTAGTGACATGCAAAACAGACACAAACCTGCTAAGGATACTTTGTTTACCAGAAGAAAAAAAAAGTCTTATAATATTTAATATTCTTTTCCAATTACATGCTGTAAAATAAACTTGTAACTGGATAAAGCCTAGGGTCCTAACCCAGTCATTTTCCTATGCAGGCATAGGAAAAAGTGTAGTGATTTTTCTTTTGTAGTACTTTTTTAACCAGACCTCTCCCATCTCCCAGTCCCCTTCCCTCCTTTTTTTTATGTTGTAGTACCTACATTTCTTAAAACTGAACAAAGAAAGAAAGAAGGGAAAAAAAAGAAAAAAAAACAAAAGCATCTGTTTATATTAGTATTCCATTACATTAAAAAACTGAGAAAACTTAACTTCAAGTGCTAATTGATTTTGTCTGATCTTTATAGCTCTCCTAGCTAGGAAAATCCCTGAATGCTTTCATAGAACATTATGTCCTAACCAATTTCCCTTTCCTTTTTTTTCCTCAGCCAATCATTCTCCACCAGACTGTAGCCAGTGTCTTTTTATCAGATTGTCTCCATGGAGACATGAGAACTAGGCAGCCAGTATTTCTCTTTACAAGATTGTTGCCATGGAAACATGAAGACCAGCTGCATAATTGTTAATGAGTATACATGTATTTGCTAGAAAAAAAGGTGTATAATATTCAATGTTCTTTTTTATTTACTTGCTCTGTCTTAAAACTTACTAAAAGAACCATCTAAGGTCTTTAATCCAGTCATTCCCCTGTATAAGAATGAGAAAAAGCACATCAATTTTTATTTTATCGTGCTTTTTAACCAGGCTTTTTTTATACTACATTGTCTACACTTTTTAAAACTAAGAAGAAAGAGAGAAGAAGGGAGAAAGAAAAGAAAAAAAGAACAGCAGCACCTGTTTACAACCTCCCCATTACACTTAAAAATAACTGAAAAACTTTATAACGTACAGAAAAACACGCCATAAATTTAATACTATTTAAGAAAAAAATCTTGACTTACAGTTAACTTTCTCCCTCCTCTTCCCCTCTCCAAAGCACCTTTCTGAACATTAATGACATGAAGTAGGGCATATGCTTTAGAGTCCCCCACAAATCCAACGAATTCTTAAAAAGTCCAGTATTTCCAGATTTTCTTGTTCTGTCATATTTCCAAAATATAGGGCCGGATTCACGAAGGCTTGCATGGAGTCTAAGAGTAGAGTAAGACTCCAGCAAGCCAACATGTCTGCTGAGCGATCCAGGAACAGCCGGCATGGGTGTGCAAGAGAGCTCCTAAAATGACTCTTGCACGGACAGGGTTAGTTTATGCAAATTACCTCATTTGCTACTGAAAGCTATGCAAATGAGGTAAATTTACGATCCAGGAAACACTAACCTGTCCGAGTAAGAGTAGTGTTATTTGCAGAAATTTACTCATTTGGCAACTGAGTACCATTCTGGAAATAGCAAAACGGAGCCATGACAGCTCCAAATAAAGCATGCATCCAGTTGAGGAAGCATGCCAATGGCCAAATATACGGCCTTTGGCATTTTTATCCATTGCAAAATAGTAAAAAATATTTTTTTTTCCTCGATCTCCGATGTTTAAGCATAGAGCAATGCTGTGCAAACGTGCGGCAGTATAAAAACCAGAAAAACAAAAAATAAAATCCACAAATAGGGATTTTATTCAAAATATTCATCTGCCATGCAGGTGAATGGCAGGCTGAAGACAACATGGCTACTGAGTAGTGGTTGCTAAGGGCGGAAGCTCAGTCTGAGAGATGTAACCAAGCATTAGTAGGCAATCCTATGCAAATGAGTATAAGGATAGTGAATCCCAAATTTCCCCTGCAATGTGAACCATGTCCGTAGAGTGTAAGAGTAGGATTAGGGGAGAAACAGAGTAGAAGATAGGTGACATCATAAGGGGGTATGTATCAAAAAGACTGTAAGCTTATTGGAGCAGAGTGGCATGTGTTTGCTGTGAGTTACTCAGGACTGGAAGAGGCGTGTCTACAGTTGTCTTAACTGAAACCCAGAAACTGAAAGTGTACGCCGTGGCTATCACTAAAGTTTCTTGCAAAGCTACTTACACTTTGTGCGCACGTGTGTGTGCCTGTAAACCGGTCTAAGCCTGTGTGCGCATGTGTGCACCCGTGTAAGCCTGTGTAAGGACGTCTAAGCTTGTATGCATGAATGTGCACCCATCTAAGCCTGTGTAAGCCTGTGTAAGCCTGTGTAAGTCTGTGTGCATGCATGTGCACTCGTGTGCATGTGTTTGCACTTGTTTGCGTGGCGCTGCCCCCTGTGGAAACAGAAATGGGAAAAGGAAGGAAAGGAAGTAGTAGGAAGTTAACCAAGGAGAACTAGCAGAGCTGCCAGGTGAAATCAATCAGAATCAGGCAATTACACACAGGCAGTACACTAGCCTAGCCCAGCCCAGCACTTAAAACTCTGTAAACAACATTCCCCCATGTTTATCTCAGAAACATTGCAACACTGCAGTCTACAAAGAGAAGTGAAAACTTAAAAAGCTTAACTGAGACAAAAGAATGTTAGGGGCTGCCATTGCCATTATTAGGCGACATGTGCAAGATGCTGAGGGTGGTGCCATTGTGAATGCTGCTGAGCAATTCACAGTGAGGAGATGGAGAAGAGTGTACAGACCCAGGGTAACCTACCAGGGGCTACATTAGCTGGAGATAGTGGAGCGCTATAGAGTGGACAGAGACCTCCTGCAGCAAATTGTTGAGCTCTGCAGACCACACCTCACACACAGAACCAACAGAGGAGAACCCATCCCAGTGGAAACCAAGGTATGTGTTGGCCTAAGAATACTAGCAACAGGTACCTTCCAGAGACCATCTGGTGATATGATGGGGATTTCACAGGTGTCAGCATCCAGGGTACTTCACCAGTTCCTGAATGCCATGTCAGCACATCTCGGGGATCATGTATATTTCCCCAATTCCTGTGAGGTATTGGCCAGCAACATGCGTCTCTTCCATCAAATAGCGGAATACCCTGAGGTAGTGGGTGCAATTGACTGCACGCACATACACATCAAAACACCAGCCGGTGAGTGGGGTGTGGCCTACATCAACCGCAAGGGCTTCCACTCCATCAACTGCCAGGTCGTGTTTGATGTCCAGGGCATAATACTGAATGTGTGTGCTGGCTGCCCTGGAAGCTACCACGATTCCCATATCTGGCATCTGTTGCAGCTGTACCAGACATTTGCCAATGGGGACATCCCTGATGGTCACTTAGTGGGGGATGCTGGATACGCACTGGGGCCGTGGCTGAAGACACTCATCAGAAATGCACACACACCTGAACAAGAACACCATAATGAGGCACACGCACAAACACGAAATGTAATAGAGCGTGTGTTTGGGATGCTCAAGTCATGGTTCCATTGCCTGGACACATCTGGTGGAGCCTTGCAGTACTCACCAACTACATGTACCCAAATTGTCATGGTATGTTTCATGCTAAACAATATGATCCTGTGAAAACAGCTGCAGCAGGAACAGCATGGGGCAGGGCCAAACAGCCCCCCACCATTGCCAAGGCCTGCACAGGCACAGCGTGACTTGGAGGAGGAGCAACCTGAGCCTGCCCCAGTAGGCAGAAGGAGGCGTGCCCAGTATGCCTTGGCCTTGGCAAAGAGGCAACGCATAGCACATACACTGGCTCAGTAGGAACCCTGGAAATGATACCTCTCTCTGACTTGCACATAAAATAAAAGGGATGCCTAACTTGACACTACCTGTTTTCATGTATAGGGAGTGTACTATGTGCATCCGACATAGGCAGCCCTGCAGCACCACCTGAGGCATGATTGCCATGTTTTAAGCAATATAATGCAGTGCTAAGCAGCCTTTACCAATATCTAGTATATGTCCAGAAAATTGCTCGTGCCACCTAGCGCAACGTTGGGCAAGGTTGACCAAAGTTGAGCAAAGTCAGTTAAACATGCTCATATCTGCTGTACTGTTCCTTAAGCAGTCTGGTCTGCCCAGTATGGCAATAAAAAGCAATGACAGGGCTCGAAACCAGGATAATGTGCACTGTAGTCACAGTACTGAACCACTAAGCCATGATAGCATTTCAGTGGCACAGACACAGCAGGACAATTGTACACTAATGCAAGCGCAAAGAAATGCAGTATCATGCCCCTAAAGAGGCAAATGGATAACCTCCCCCACATGCCTATGCAGACCGAGAACAACAGGCTAGGCGGTGTGATGTGGGTTGTGTAGGCTATGAAGTCACAGTGTAATATACGTGACATTGGATGGCAACATCTGTAGTACAGTAGTATGTTTCAAGCCACTACGATAGGCAACAGTACAGACTGAAATGGTATCCTGTACATAGCAGTGCAGGCATAGCAAATGTGTATAAGTGTCAGGTGAAACCCACATCCTATGTACACCCACAGTAACAATCAGGTGTGCCCCCGGGTAGAAATGTACAAAGAATAGCTGTTCCCCCTGTATGTAGAAATGTTGGTAAGTCTATGCAAAGTGTCGAATGGAAGCCCTGCAGGCACAGCATGATCCCTGTTGATCTATGACACAAAGGTGAGCCCTGCAGTAAAAATACAACTTGATTTTCCATACACATATAGTATAAATGTCTATACTGGGCATGCTCACACACTCCAACAAATGTAGTGGATTCCATTCAGCATCACATTGAAAGGTCATACTGGGCATGCTCACACACTTAAAGAAACAAACCAAATGTCAGGCAGCAACATACTGAAAGGTCATACTGGGCAAGCTCACACATTTAGGCTAAATATGGATGTGATAATCAGGGATCTATGGACAAATGTGGATAGTCATCTCTACTTCCAGAAACACATTGGCAAAGTGGTTGGAAAATCATGCTATGTGTTCACACAAACTGCCAAGGTCTGTGCATGTAGGTCAAAGGAGGTTACCACTATTCAGCAGTCATCAGACCTGTCAGAGAGTACCACAACACACTTGTGATGAATCCAACTAGGCACGTTCAGCAGCTAGAAAGACCAATGAAGTACCTTAACAAGAGGATTACTGGCCTCAAATAGTCACCCCATGCACCAAGACTGAATGTAACCCAATCTGTACTCTGTGGCATACTGTCTACTCAGGAGATCTCTGCCCAACAGACAGGTTCATGTCATGGTTACAGTCAGATCTGTTCAGAGTTACAGCTCAATGGCAGTAAATGTACAGAGCCAACTGATATTGCCAACATCCTGGCAGATGGGATCACTGTTAACTGTACCCCCCTCTCACCCATGAAAGAGCACATCTCTATAATGGAAGACTGCAAAGTTGCTGTCATCATGACTGCACAGGTAATAAACACTTTCCAAAGCCATTATCACAGCAGCCATGGGACCAGATACCTTCCCAGGCTGTGTAGTATCTACTTCCCTGAAGTAAACATTAACATGGCAGGTCTGTGGCAGCTGAATTTTCCAGAGGAATACAAACCAGGAGCCAGAATGATAAACACAAAAGATGTGGACATCCTACAAAAGGGCCTCACTGGGACAGATGGCTGTTGTCAAAGCCATGAGCTCTAGCTCAATGCCAAAAGGTGCATTGTCATCCCCTATGTTAAAAGCTCTGTAGCCAAGAACTACAACAGAGGTGGTAGTATACTTCACACTGAAAGTGTGACAATAGACCTTGGCTCACAGGTGGACAGTGGATACAACTGTGATAATCACATTCCCACAGTAGTCAGGAAACCCTTCCATGTGGCACACCTCATCACAAAATGCATCTCATGCAGAATGGAAGAGGACAATGTTCCCCTCCACTCATCACTCACTAGAACTATAATAGAGTATAACACCACTGTTGCTATGTACCTCACAAGACAACTACAACAACTGGAAAACCAGCAGCAATACCACACAAAGAGCATTAGTGGCCTGAATTACATGCCATACACAGGCCATCTCAAAATGATCCATATGTACTCCCTTGCATATTGCCTACTCAGAGGTGTTCACTGCCTAACATACAAAGCTATGTCAAACACATAGCTATTGGATATGGTCCATGTAAAACACTCACAATCCCTCTGACCTGTGGACCCAAAACCACAAGTGAAATACAAAAGGAAGGGGTGTACCCATTTACCCCATGGATACCCACACTTTCAGGTTAGCGGCACAGCATGAGGCCTCGGAGACCATGCAAGTGCAACTAACATTGGCCAAAGCTGGCCATCAGATTGTAGCCTGCTACAGATCATGTACCTTGTCTCAGGAACCTCACAGTATTCCGGGGGACAGTGGAAAGTATAAAGGTCCTATCAAACACCATTATATGAGGAGATTACAACTACCCAAACAGTGAGTGGTGGAATTACTCGTGTACAACATCTTTCGCCCAATGTTACCTAGAGTTAAAAATCCCTAACACCCTGGAACAGCTGGTCACCACGCCCACTAGAGGTGACAACATACTGAACATGATCATCACCAACATGGGGTACCAGTGTTCCAAAACAGAGATAAACCCCTCGCTGGTAATATCAGATCATGAAGTAATCACACTGAACATCCACATCTGCCCCCCCCACCCAGTCAATGAAACCACTGTGAAGACATTTGCAAAAGAAAACTGCACACTACCCAAGACCAAAGTGGAGCATTCCAAAGGCCTCTTGCTATAGGATAATGATATACAATCTGCAGAATCATTTACAAGTGCATCCTATGAGCATCTACAGGGATGCATGGAATGAGACATCACAAATAAAACCAAGATGCACACCTCCAAAAATAGGACAACAATCAGGTGGTTGTTGCCCATAAATAAGCTAGACAACAGAAGGAACAGACGAACACATGATAGAGCCAAATTCACTGAAGGAAACGCATCACTGATCATTATCAGGATGAAACAATGATCGCTCATAAAATAATCCAAGGACAGTTTCTAAAGACAAATAGGCAAAGAATGTAAGAATAACAACCACAAAGCCTTCGGTAGCTATACCAGACATGTAGGTGTCAACCTCCAAATATGCTGTCAGCTACTGAAAAAAGGAAAGAAATACACCAAACCAGCTTTCATTGCCCACATCCAGGGGGACTGGTTCAGTGTAAACACCCCCTATCACCCCCAAAAGGGCCAGTGCCCATCACAGAAGAATGCAGAGCCCCAGATATCATGGACATGCAGGTAAAGACAGCCCTCACCAAAGCTGGGAACACAGCATCAATGTGACTGGAAGGTGTCCCAGGCTGCGCCATATACTAGGCCCATGAGGAACTGGACCCTCACTCACATTCACTGCCCAGACACAAGCATACCACAGGTTATGTACCCAAATAATGGCATTCACAAACAGTCATCCAGCTCCAGAAAGGGGGTGCCACAACAGAACATGGACAACATTGCCCAATATGTCTACTCAGCCTGGTCTACAGAGCTATTGAGCAAATTGTCATGGAACCCATAAACAGAGACATTGGAGACCTCCAGACACTGGACTCTCCACAACTTCGCCTTGTGAAAGTCAGATCCTGGCTCCTAAACCTAGTTGACTCATTTGAAACAGTTACCAAGGACACAGATGGAGATGAAAGTAGGCCACACAGTCCACCCAGACCTCCCGAAGGACTTTCCACACCATTCCCCACTCCGTCATCATGGACAAGCATACCAGCTAGAACATTAACAGCTATGTCACAGGATGTGTGGCCAGGTGGCTCACAGATCAAACACACATGTTCAGAGTTGCCAGTGCCATATCCAACTCTAAGCCAGTCACAAATGGCATCCCACAGGTCTTGTTCCTGGGACCCCACCTGTTCAGTAGATACTGCTCAGAGGTACAGGCAAGGATGGGAGGTGTATGGCTGAACAGGTCTGCAGATGAATGGTAACTGTGGTCCATAATTGACTGCATGGCTAACACAGACATCCTCCACAAGTGTCTTACAGAGACAGATACCTGGTGTCAAATCAATGCCCTCAAGATGAATGCCAAAGAATGCATAGTCATCCCCTTTGGGTACAGCAAAGTGCACACAAATTACCACATAGGTGGTAATCCAGTATGTACGGAGAAAGTCATCATGGCCCTGGGGACACAGGTAGATAGTACACACCCCTTGGATGATGACATGGCCAAAATGTGTAGACATTCCCCCAATGTAGCCCACCTAATGTCACCTAATGTAACCCACTTTGTATAGTCTGATGATGTCACCATCCTACAAATAAACCTGTGGAAAAGATAACTCACAGTCATGTGTATAGCACGGTGTGTAAATGTGTACCTCTGTCGTATCATAAAGTAGTTAGGTAGTGGTTTGCATCCTGCACTTGACAAGTGTGTATTTTCCTTGGGAAGGAGCAAACATTTTGGAGAGTAGTGAAACACCTTAAAAGTGGTAAACTAATCTCTGTCAAGTCTGATTATGTCACCATCCTACAAATATACCTGTGGAAAAGGGAACCCCATTAATGTCTATAGCACGTCGTGTTAATGCATACTCCTCTAGAGTCATGAAGTAGTTAGGTCGGGGTTTGAATCCTGTACTTGACAAGTTTGTGTGTGGTCTCCTTGGGAAAAAGCAACCTTGTAGGAGTGTCGTAAAACACCTTAAAAGTGGTGAACCAATCTTTGTCAAGTCTGATGATGTCACCATCCTACAAATATACCTGTGGAAATGAGCAAGCCCAGCAATGTGTATAGCGTGTCATGCTAATGTGTACTCCTCTAGTATCATGAAGTAGTTAGGTAGGGGTTTGAATCCTGCACTTGACAAGTATGTGTGTTTGTGTGTGGTCTCCTTGGGAAAGAGCAACCCTTTAGGAGGGTCGTAAAATACCTTAAAAGTGGTGAACCAATCTTTGTCAAGTCTGATGATGTCACCATCCTACAAATATACCTGTGGAAATGAGAACCCCCAGTAATGTGTATAGCATGTTGTATTAATGTGTACTCCTCTAGTATCATGAAGTAGCTAGGTAGGGGTTTGAATCCTGCACTTGACAACTGTGTGAGCGTGTCTGTTTGTGTGTGGTCTCCTTGGGAAGGAGCAACCTTTTAGGGGAGTAGCAAAACACCTTAAAAGTGGTAAACTATCCTTTGTCAAGTCTGATTATGTCACCATCCTACAAATATACCTGTGGAAAAGATACTTTCCAGTAATGTATACAGCACAACGTGTTGATGCGTACTCCTCTAGTATCATGAATTAGTTAGGTAGGGGTTTGAATCTTGCACTTGGTGAGTGTGTGTGCTCTACGTGTTGGTCAATGAGTTGGAGGTTTTGCTTTTACTACCGTATGAAATATCAGTAGGCATTGCACATGTGAGGTAGCGATGAGGCAAATACATATACGTACATGTTACCTCAAGTATTGCATGTGTGGGAAACCTGCTTTATCCAAGTACACAGTTGGCATCCTTGCCAAATTGTGTTGCTGCTTCACAGACCTTAGGTCACATCTGTATGTCTGTGACAAGGCCAGCCACTGCAGTAATGCCTTTCCTAGGTCATCATGTCACACACACTCATTATGGTTTCTATTGAATTGTGTGTGTGAGGGTTTATGGCCGAGGTATGTGTCAGACGTGTTCAAATGCAGCAGAGTCTGTCAATGATGACTATGCATTATATGTGTACAACAACCTTTGTGAACATGCATGCAGACCCCTGATTGTTTATGTGATCCACCGAGGGATTCCAAAATACCTTAGGGAATGTGATTCTCAAAGGAGGGATGATGTAACACTAGGTTGCATGTACACATCAGTACCTGTAAATGATATTGGTGGCTACTATCTATGTTGTACTGTGGGGATACTATGTTCCGTAAAGGTGGATGACTATGCTTAGTTTTGCCTATAGCTTTACAGCATGGGTTTTACAACAGGTATCTGTCTGCATGATACCCTTGTGGAAGATGTGTGTGTCACCTGGAGAATGCAGTATAGGCCACAGTTTGTATTAGTACATGTGGACAGACATATCCCTACTGTGATTGCTTGTACCTAAGAGAGCCATATGCCGAACAGGAGTGGTCTCAGTAATGGGTGCAGCTGAATACCACTGGTTACTGGCATAGTATAGCACCTGAAGGATCCAAATGTTGCTGTGTGTCCTACATCTGTGTGTGTGCGTCAGTTGTCAGGACATCTGTTAACGATTGGTTATGGTTAGGCTGTTGCAGTCATGTCTACTACCAAAATGCAAAACAATGACATTATCACCCACAGCACAGTGTCAAACCATGTCATACACACATGTGTGGTCAGGTTCGAAATGTGTGTAGTACAATGCATACTGGCCACCAATAGAAACTATGGAGTGTTACTGTGTAATACAGAGCATGTCATCCTACTCATGTGTCCACTATGCACGTACATGCAGACAGTGCACCTCCACCATTTCCACAACTGTACACCTGCAAATATGTGCTACACACATCCCACACATACTGTCCACTCTCTAACACATGCTGCCAATACTGCACACATTAGCCAAGTGGCACGTGGGCAGACAATATACAATTGGAACTAACACTGCTGTAAACAACACTATAATGACAATCATAGCTTTAATGCATCATGCCTGCTCAGCTACACCTTCAAGCATATCATTACACTCAACTGCTGACAACATGCTGTCATTGCTATACTGCTATAAAGACACCCTGTGCATCAGCACCATGGTAACCTGTTCCTGCATCGATGTTGCACATGACAGGAGGTGGTACAGGTTTCATCATATGCACAGGGTGTGTTGTTGGTCTGCCAGAGGCCTACAGTGAGCCATCCAATCGACATGTATGTGTGTGTGTGTGTGTGTGTGTGTGTGTGTGTGTGTGTGTGTGTGGGGCATGAATAATGGTATGGGCCAATGCTGATGTAATGTGTGTGGGTATGTGTTAGCCCTAGATGTCTGGATTATGTGTGTGTGTGTCTGCATGCACACAGTTCCACCATGTGGCTGCCACATACGGGTACTTGTGGGACAGCCACAGACTGTACCTGCGAGGCTTCACATATCGCCATCTCTGGCCATGGATACGGTACCTGTGCCTGACAGGGGAGCCACTGACACTATCAGGTACCAAGCCAGACTGGGTACTATCCCCAGAGGTATATGGATGTACACTGGACCCAGGTCCCTGCTGGGACTGTCCAGAACCATGTGCACATGGTCTTCTAGGGCGTTCTATGGACAGCCCATCCCCAACATTGCTGGGGCAGGTACTGGCTCTACGGGAGCAACTGTTGCTTGAGGGACGTCCGCAGTGACTGCCAGCTGCTGATGTTGCTGGCATACGTCCATGTTGACAACTCAACCATCCTGCACTGTCCTGACACATGGACATGACATTGCGGAGGACATCTAGTGTCTCTCCACAACATCTATCGGTGACCTCAGTGTAATTTCAGATGGCACCAGCTAGGTCATGGTTACTGTCTATTAAGGTGGTGTCATGTGCCCTCTGTGCCCTCAATCCCTGTCTGGTGTACCGTTCCATACGTGCCTGGAACATGCGTGAGGTACTGAGACCTGTGGCACATCTGCCAGTGGTATGGTGGGTAGCAGTGCTCTGACGAGAACATCTGGACATCTGCCTATGTGGTACCCTTCCAGACATCTGGGTATGGCTGCTGTGTCGGGATGCATGTGCCATGGATACCACACTGTCCTGGCCAATGCTGGCTGTACGCTGTCCCTCTGCTAAGGGCATTGGTGATGGATGTATTGGCAGTATGACTGTGTGCATGGATGGGGTGGACATTTGTGTAGTGTCGATTGGTGGCCCGACTTTAGACCTGGCAAACATGCCTGTGCCTCAACACACTTATCATCATTGTCACTATCATGCTCGGTGACATCAGTTTCTCTACTGCATTGAACCAGCCCAGTATCAGCACCTATGAGAGGGAGACAGGAAACACACTTTACAACCTGTACATAATGTCAGCACACATGCACACATGCACACATGAACACATACACACATGCACACATGAACACATGCACACCTGACCACATGCACACATGCACACATGGACACATGCACACATCCTGTCCCTCTGCTAAGGGCATTGGTGATGGATGTATTGGCAGTATGACTGTGTGCATAATGAGTGTGTGTGACATGATGACCTAGGACAGGCATTACTGCAGTGGCTGGCCTTGTCACAGGCATACAGATGTGACCTAAGGTCTGTGAAGCCACAAAAGTTCCTCACCAAAAGGATAAAGGGTCTCAAAAATCTGTCCTATGCTGCCCGACTGAAAGAACTCCAGCTCTATTCAGTCGCTTACCGCTTGCTCAGAGGTGACCTGTGCCTGACATACAAGGCCATGTCAAACCCTGATTTGATGAACATGCTTCACCTCAAAAAATCTAGAAACATCAGAGCCACAAGGGCGGGAGACTTAAACCTCGACACGGCTATTAATAGGACGTGCTGGAGGGATAGATTCATCACCCAAAGACTCCCTATGCTGTGGAACAAAATCCCGGTATATGTGAGGCAGAGCACCTCGCTGGCCTTGTTCAAGAGAAATCTTGACCAATGGATGGGAGATCGCAGATATACCCCAGGGATTACCTCAGTGTCACTGCTCGACAGAGGCACAGCAAAATAATGGGCATAGTTCCCCAAACTAAAGGGGTGGCGTAAGCCACAAAACTATGGGCTAGGCTTGTAAATGCCCTCGGGCAGATAGCCTAGTATGAACCTATGAACCTATGAACCTATGAACATGAACACATGCACACATTTACACATGCACACAAATACACTCCTCACTAGTACAGACACACACACACACACAGACACACACACACACACACACACACACACACACACACACACACACACACACACACACAGATCACCAGCAATTCTGAACATACTCAATAACGTGTGATGTTGGGGTACAGTATCACAACCACAAAATAACCACTGTAGAGGCAGCAAAGAAAGTACCAAGTACCAAGAAAGAACCAAAAATAGCGTACTAAAATTTATTGTCCGCTTTCATCAAAAGACTTCCTCTGAGTCTAATTAAATCACTGCAGTGATGGCGTACCTGCTCATATGTCCGGATATGCATGCCTATGTCAGTTACCCTACGGACAAGGTCTTGCCACAGCGCAGCCTGCTCATGCTGGTCCTGGCTGGTTCTGGAGAACAGCAGTGCATAGTGCTGCACCAGGCTCGCTGTGATCACTTCCTCCTCGGCCGTGCTATATGCCGGGTTACGGTTGGTGGGACATTACCCTGGAAGACAATTAAACAATATGTGTGAGCAAGTCATGTGGCACACATAACATTCTAAAGTACAGATATAAATTAACTGCCATATATAGCAACCTATTGGCTGTCAGAAGATACACACTTTCAATACCCCCATATCAGTTATCAACACACAGATACCTGACAGTGCCTGGCACACTGTATATATCAAACCATGTTTTGCACAGCAACTAATTTATAATAGTTTGTAAGACTATACAACAGTACATGGCACACTGTATGTGACACAATGCACCACCTAGCCACAGGAGGTATATATCATGCTAATGAATCATGACATATGTAATCCATTGCAATGAATGTAAAGTCCACTGACAGTATTACCAGTATACCACACTAGTCATTGATGGCGGACCCCTGCCTAACATATGTGCACATTCGTTGATATAGGTGGCATACTGCTGTACTAGACTATCCATGTTGCTAGATACGCAGTTATATCCTGTAACACACATATGACCGAGGACATGGTACAGGCATACCCATACACACAGCAGACATACATAACTGACACAAAGGTATGGAAACCCAGGTGACATTTACCTGTGTACCTTACAGTACTGTGCGTCAGTAGTTACCAGACCTTATGCCTGATGTATGTAATCTGTGAGGACTACAGGGAATACACATAACAGTGGTTCCAATAAATGTGCACGTACACCATACAGTGCTGTTTAGGCATACAGCTTCAGGTAGTACTACAGTTCATATAGGAGTTGGATTCACCAGCAGTAACACACAGTAAGCATACGTGTACTGCTTTAGCCTACAATGGGACAACCCAGTCGTCAACAAGGGACTACGTCAGACCGTATGGCATACTGCTTTTTCTGCCTACCAATTGCATAGACATCTTTTGCTGGGATCTCAGCTAGGACACATAATACCATGACTGAAACAGTTTGCCACTAAGCTATCACACATATACCGAACTCTGACACATTCACCAACACATTCACCATCTCACTCAGTTAACCTCACATATCGATTATTGCAACAAGTACATGTGGGTGTGTAGCACTTCATAGG
>NC_056735.1:1724299587-1724399587 GCF_019279795.1 Protopterus annectens
TGTCCTGGAAATGAGAGCAGTGCTATTAGTATTGCAGGAGTTTCAAGATGCTCTCCTTCAAGGGATGATTGCCTTCCAGATGGAGAATATGTCAGCAAGCAGAGGTGAATCCGATCCTACCCTCTATGTGAACAGATGATGACAGTTTGGCAGTGTGCAATCTATTCTGGCTGCTTTGTTTTGGCCACATATATCCTGGAGAAGTCCAACGTACTGAGCAAGTCCCTCTTACTCCCTCATGAGTCGTCTTTCAGACTTGTGGTGGCAGAAATGATTTTCAAGCAATGAGGAAAGCCATGCTGTGATCTCTTTACTTCCCCTCTCAACTCAAATGCAGCAGGCACTTTGCTCTCTTACCTCCAAATGGGGAGTCACCTAGAGACTCTGTAGTTCACAATTGTCCCCCAGGGCTCCTATACACTTTTTTCCTACTCTCTGATTCCCAAATTTCTGCAGAAGGCATCTCACTGGAAGTGCAATGTAATCCTCATTGCTCTGTTTTGGAGTCAAAAAGTATGGTTTCCCTGCTTATGGCCTCATCTACTGAACACAAACTCCCTTGGGTTTTGAAAACAAAGCAGGATCTACTCTCTCACCTCTCAGGGATGACTCACCCAGCCATTCAGACCTGAAACTGACTGCATGGTTTTTCCACATCCAGTGATGGCTACACAGTCCATGTTTTCCTTTCCAGTTAAACATATCCTCATATCCTGTCAGAGGGATTCTGCTAGAAAGGTGTATAAGAGCAAATGGAGAAGATTCTTCCTTTGGGCTGTCCAGAGACAATTAGACCTCTTTTCTGCATCTGTTCCAGTTAGCCTAGATTTTCTTGCTTTCATTTTTAGCAGTGATGATAGTTATTCTACTATAAAGATCCAGCTTGCAGCTATATTAAATTTTCATGTAGGATATAACCATTCCTCTTTGGCATCCTCTAGATTATGCAAAGCCTTTCTCAAAGGTACCTTTCTACTCTGACCCACCCCCATTAAGCACTTACTCAACCATGGGATTTAACTATACTTCAAGTCCTAAATCAGCTGCCAAGGTCCACTTAAAATATCTGTCTTGGAAAACTGTTTTTCTGGTTGCAATCACATCAATCAGATGAGTATCAGAACTCCAGCCTGTCTTCTCTAAGCCAACATATCTAATTTTTCACAAAGACATGGTGTTTCTTCTTTCTAATCCATTTTTTGTACTTAGGGTGGCTTCAGAAACAGCTATGAATTAGTACATCAGCCTCCTTGTTTTCTTTCCAAATATTTCCAGCAAAGGAGAATACATGCTGCACCTTTTAGGTGTGCATAGATAACTTCAGTTCTATCTCCATAGAATGTAAGATTTCAGGAAATTAAACCAGCTATTTATTTCGCTCTCCAAAGCCAAACTGGGTAAATCTGTCTCAACAGTGACTTTAGTCAAATAGCTCATTGATTACATTTCCTTTGTGTATAAGGAAACTTGACTGACTCTTCCTAAACATCCTAAGCCTCATTCCACTAGATTTGTGGCCATACCCTCTGGCTTCAGGTCTAGAGCTTCTGTAGGTGACATTTGTGGAGCTGCCATTTGGTCTAATACTTATACATTTCTCATCACAGATTGGATATACATTCTTTCTAGAAACAGCAGTGTTTGGCTCTGTTGCTCTCTGGAATATCCCCTCCTTGAGGACCACCCTGAGTTTTTCTCTAGCTGGGGACTCTGCCCCATCAGTTGAGGAATGGGTAAAACAGACAGCATCAGATACAAAAGTTATGTACTCACCATAACTACACATCGGTGTTGTCTGTTTTTGTCCTTCCTCAACCTTCCTCCCTCTAACTGCCTTCCTACTTAAAAAGTTTTATTCCCTGATCTCCTAGATCAACTTGAGATGTGTTGTATTGCCTAACTGTAGATGTGCTCCACTCATTTCCTTGTCCTTCATTTCCTTCCTTCTTGTAGTCTGTCCGTGATGTTACTGTCAGTTTTACTATACTGTTGCACATTTTTAGATGCTATACATAGTGGTGTAGGCTGAAGGGAGGGCAAACTCAATCTGATGTAATTCTAGCTAAACAGGAGGATTGCAGGTAAGAGGAGGAGCTCAAGCTATGGACCCAAGTCTTTTGAAGTGGCAGAAGGATGAAAATAGACAACAGAGATGCACAGTTATGGTGAGCACATAACTTTTTTTTTTTGATTAATTAAAATTTTGTTGCTTACAGCCCATTTGCATAGCTGGGAAAATGCTTTTTGTAACTGAATTTGGAGGGTCTTTAAGGATTTGTGTGGGTCAAATAGGAGGATGCAATCTGCATATAGGGTGATGTTTAATGCTGGAAGGGCTTGTGTAATGTAATTAATGAATAGGGAGAAGAGTACAGGTCCTAAAATAGAACCTTGGGGGACACCAGTACTGAGGGTGCCTTGAGAGGAGTGGGGTATTTTTCGATTCTACTTGAAAAGTTTTGTTGTTAAGGTAGCTTTGGAATCAGTTAATGGTATTCTGATCAAAAGTAAGTTTTTCTAGTTTAGTGATGAGTAAGCTGTGGTTAAATGGTTTGAATACCTAAGCATCTCTACATATATGCCGGTTGTTACTAGGCTGTTGTTACAGTGGATGGAATCTGTTGCTGTGTTGTGCTTTAGCAGTGCTGAAGGAATTTCAGAATCCATTCTGCTTATCAGGAAGAAGAAGCCCATAGCCATTTCATTGCTTTGATCTAATAATCACCTGATAACCTTGAACCTCCCTTCATAAGGGTTATAATTACAAACATGTGTGACGTCACACGACAGAAACTATTCCCAAACATTATCTTCATCTTATTCAGACACAGTAAACAATATTTTTAAGACATGCTATAACCTTTGGTTATCTTGACTAAAGGCTTCAAAACAAAGTCACTATAATTTGATACTGTTTTCATAAAATACTCCTTATAAAAATTCAGAAGGAATAACAAGTGACCCAGGATAATGGTAGCGTAAACTGACTCAAATTAAAACACAAAATGATGAGGAATGCCCTAGACTCAAATTCAGGAAATTTAATAATGAATTGTAAGAAACTTAAAATCAAGGTTTAAGATTGTTACAATTCGTTATTAAAATTTCTGGATTTGAATCTAGAGCATTCCTGGTAGTTTTGTTCATAGGTTGGTACTAGGCTATCGTTCCAAGGGCCTATACAAGCCTAGCCATAACAATTCCCTGGCTATTTCTTCCCACAATATTTACTTCCCTTTTGTGTTTTAATTGTTATAAAAATACAGTTTATTTGCAAGGCAGACATTATATGCCATATGGATTATAGGTATTACCTACAAAGCAGGACATTTTGAATGTCAAAATACTAATATAAAGATGTAATTATTTGTCTGTGAAAATTTATATTTTTGAACATATTTGAGCAACTATACAAAAAATATAATTCAAAATATTCACTCAGCCAATTTTAACACCAAAAATGTTTTGACAAAATTGGACCAAACATACTGTACTCATGTATATGTGTATGTGTGTGTGTAGGGCAGCTGATCAAATGAACAGCTACACTAAAGCATTGAAACAACAAATGTCAACACATTCTGTGTATGATCCTTGGATTACCCCATAGCAGAGTAAACCAATGTCAAGTGTTTTTACCCCCATGTGTGGGGTTGCACCCTACACCCCTGTTAATTATATATAAACTTCAAGATTGTACAATCCCTAGGGAAAGGGAATATTTCCCTACACAATTGTCAGTCTCGTACACCTGTTAACCTTCTGTTTGCGTCAACCAAATGTTGTCATGTTGTTGATCAAACAGATGCTGACATAGCTTGTCATTCATTCAACCATCTGCAACCCATATATATATATATATATATATATATATATATATACTTATATAAGCACAGCTTGTGTTATCAAAAGTTTTTTGGGTGTTGAAGTTGGTTGAGTATCAAGAAGTGGAATAATCAAATTGTGTATCATAAAATTTAAGGTAAGTGGGAGTGAGTAGTAATTTCAAAACTCTGTGAAACCCTCCCCATTAGCACTCATATATACAAACAGATATAAATATAGGAACTACTGGAAAGGAAAGTTATGTGTTAGGTCGACAGCTGCCTTGCCAGCTACATATAGTCAACTAGACAGCTGATCAACAGGTTTGCAAGACTGCACAATTCCAGGCATTGGAAAGTTTGCCCTTATCCCACATTTTGTGTGATTTAGGTGTTATATAGAAATAGATATAAAATTATCAGAGGGTTGGGAGGCACACAGGGGCTTGCCCCTGTAAAAAATGTTTTTCTGTATTTGTGAAAAGTAACAGTTTGAGTGCGCTGAGGCTGTTTTCTGCATATGCCTACTGGCATGTCGATGTTGGCATTTTCAGTGTTTTAATGTTGACATTACACCAGTCAACTGTGGGTGTTTTTGGTAATTTGAAGTGCACTTATATAGTATGCTTGGTGAATTTTGTCAAAAAAAATGTTGGTGTCAAAACTGGACCAAACATCTATATATATATATATATATATATATATATATATATATATATATATATATATATATATATATATATATATATATATATATATATATATATATATATATATATATATATATATATATATATATATATATATATATATATATATATATATATATATATATATATATATATATATATATCTACTTTCTATCACCGAACGTCCGATTCACCGACACACAAGTTACCGACCCAAACAACCAAACACACCACACCAACAACTCAAAAACCGAACACCACAACACCGACACAAAAACGCGTCAACTGCACATTGCACACAACAACATATCCACTAACCTTAACCTAAACCCTAACCTAACGTCCGACACTACACACTTACCCAACCCACCCTAACCCTAACTCACTTAACACACCCCTAAACCTCAACACCCACTATCGCACACTTACCCTACCTGCACTCTAACCCTAACTCACTTAACCCACCCCTAAACCTCAACACCGCTACTATTGCACACTTACCCTACCTGCACCCTAACCCTAACTCACTTAACCCACTTAAAACCGACACTACCGCACACTCACTTTTCCCACACCTAACCTAAAATCCCTCACTATACACTTACCTGTCCGCTCCCCAATCCTAAATCTGTCACTTTTGCACACTTACCATATCACGCTGCCGTTGTCGGTCTCTCAGCTGTCAGGATATATCGCTGTAACCTACCTGTTCGGGTCGTTCGTCTCGGTCTTCCGGGTGTCGGTGACGTGGGCGCCGGTCATTCAAGTAGACCCTATATATATATATATATATATATATATATATATATATATATATATATATATATATATATATATATATATATATATACATACATATATATATATATATATATATATATATATAGTATGTGTTTGTGCCAAGTTTTTTTGGTGTTAAAATTGGTTTTGTACAGTTTTGTCAAGCAGTGGAATACTCAAATTGCATATTATTGAATGCAAGGTAAGTGGGAATGAGCAATAATTCCAAAACATTGTGAAGTTCCCCATTCAACACTCACTTATATGTACTGACCCTAACCCTTTCACTTTCCTTGTCCCTAACCTCAACCCTAAACATTAGGGTATAAAACACCCTTTCCTTAACAGTACCATTATTCAGATAAATTGCATCTGTGAGTTAGTTGTCAGTTTTTTTTTCTTTTTTAGGAAAGGAACAACGTTTTCCATTTTTGATCAGTTTAGTCTGTAGACAAATTGAAATGAAAGTTAAGTTATTTTGTTCAATTAAATTTATGTTGGCAAATTGTGATGTCTATTTGATCACTGCT
Organism: Protopterus annectens; assembly: GCF_019279795.1. Lineage (NCBI taxonomy): Eukaryota > Metazoa > Chordata > Ceratodontiformes > Protopteridae > Protopterus > Protopterus annectens. The sequence goes on from NC_056735.1 coordinate 1,724,305,411, forward strand.
GCAGTAGTTTTAGGTACATGGGTTATCTCTTGCATAGGATAGAACAGCCTGTCCCCTTCAAGACCTTAAGGGTACCTTCCACACACCCACACCACTGTCACATCAGCAGAGCTGAGAAAATCAACAGTTTTGATTCAAAGCCCTTCAGAGCTTTCCTTACTCCAAAAAGCTTTCCTCTTGTAAACTTCTGAGGGTCGATGGACTGCTAATGGTTCTCCATTGCTGGGTGGATAAGTTCCCTTTGGGGAAGAAAACTTTCCACATTAATATTTTCATCACAAAGTTACTTTATCTGTGAAAGCAATTAAATTAAGCTAGGAAGAAATGTTTTTATGGACTGTTACTTGACTTTCATTCACGTTTTACTGTGAAATGTGACTTTTTGCTTTTGGGAAAAAACTGTTAAAGCAAAGTTTTTCTTTGTTCTTTTCCTAATTAAAACTTGCATTCATTTACTTTTGAGGGCCAGGGTAAGTGTTTAAAGTGTATTTCCCTGTGTGTTTTGGTGGAAAAATATATTTTTAAATATCTTTTTCACTGACTATTGTTGTTGGCCTTACCTGAGCTTCAGGCTCATTTTAGTATTCACCATGGAACGACTTATTAATTCCTTGATTTTTCCTTCTGCCAGTCACAGAAAGAAGAAAATTTTCAAACATCTTTTTCCTCTTGAGCAGGCCACATGTTTATCTTAGCCACAAATGGGTGACTCTCATGTGGCCATTTCTGCTTCCTCAGTCCATTTATCTTTGCCTTGGCTCCCTCTGGTGTAGTCTGTTTAGCCACTATGGACTGTGGGTTAAACATCTTCTGTGTCTGTTGGATTGCCCTTGGCTGGCAAAGGAAAACCACTATTGTCCATATAGGAGGAAGGAGTAGGGAATGCCTTTCTGCCTATCTGGACTGGAATGTGTTCCTTGACAGGAGTCAGTCTGCTTCTGAAGAAATTCCTGTCAAATGATGCAGAAAGTTAATCATTTACATTTATCCCCCTCCCCGTCTCTGTTACTTTGGACAGGTGAGATTTAGTTCAGGCTTTTGACTCTTCTTTTTATGTACTTACTAGTAAAAAAAAAAAAAAAGAAATGTTTAATTTTCTGAAGATTCCCACTATATTGAAGAGGAAAATGATTTTAAGGAGACAGCTTCTGCTTTCTCTCCTCAGGTAACAGATTCTAATTCTGGGGAGAGTGTTTCTTCTGATAGTCCACTAGAAGTTATCTTTTTTTCCTGAAACTACATCCAGAAAGAACCATTTTTTCAGTGAGAACATAAAGATTTTCCACTGTCCTTAAAAAAATATATAATATATTATAATTGGAATTTCCTGAACCTACTCCTGTTTTCCATCATTGGAGGATATGTTTGTTACAGCCTGTAGCTTACCTGTCAGCCAGCCTGCTGCCTCTAAGAAAGCATATGGATAGCATAAAGTTCCTCAGTGCTCCATTTTTTTTTCCAATCCCAGATCTGACCCTCCAATGATGTTTTTAGTAAATACTGCTGTTGCTAAACATCTGGTAAATGTTAATCCCTTCCTCTCTGATAAGGATGGAAAAGCCTTTGATAGAGCTGTGGATAAAGGAATACTTCTTGCCATACTTATTTTTAGAATTCTTCGTTATCTACCTTGTATTTCATTAAAGTTTATAGGGTGGCTGTGGTGGTTCAGCAGTTAGCGTTGCTGCCTCACAGTAAGAGGTTCTTCAGTTCGATCCTCGGCTGGGGTGCCTTCTGTGTGGAGTCTGCATTTCCTCCCTGTGGTCGTGTGGGTTTCTTCTGCTTGTTCCGGTTTCCTCCCACATCTCAAAGACATGCTGTAGGTGGATTGGACACTCTAAATTGGCCCTAGGCGTGAGTGTGTGCCTTCTGTGGAAGGTCGGGCACTGGGCTGGCAACTCGACACCATAAAACTCCACTGCCAATCATGAGCAGACAGGTGATCTGTTGTGGTGACCCCTAACCGAGAAAAGCCAAAAGAAGAAGAAGATTACGTTAAAGTTTATGTCTGCATTATTTCAGAATATGGCGAACATTACAGTTTCCTTTCTCTCTTTTGAGGAAAAATTGTGTATGGATAATCTTACTACTCCTGTGTCTCTGGTGACTAAACACTCTTTGAAGTGTGCTCATGATTCATCTGATGCCTCTTCCAAAGCAGCTGCTACTAGGAATGTTATGACAATGTTTGTTACTTAGAAAAAATTTATCCAAGGTTGTTAAATCTGAAAGTTTGAATGCTCCTTTATAGAAGAGGTAGATTTTGGACCACCTCCTGCTGAGGTCCTGAAAAAGTGTGATAAGGAAGGAAAACTGATTCAGGAGGTTGCTCCAATTTTCTCTAAGTTTGTTAAAGGTTTTACACTACCTCTGCACCTTTTTATAAAAATCAAAATAAGCAGACACAGTAAGTTTCTGGCAAACATACATACAAAAAACAATGGTAAAGGGGTCTTAAAAGAAAGGTGGAACCTGCCCCCCAAAACAAGGACAGTCCAACAAGTTTGAGTGACTGTCTTCAAAGTGCTCACAACCTTTCCCATCCTGGCAAGCCTTTGAATCTTTCCCAAAATCTTTATTTCCATTTCTCATTTTAGCAGCAGATAATCTCAGATAAATGGGATCTGAAAGTGGTATATCAGAGATACAGATGGCAGTGAGAATTCTTCCCTCATTTTCATGAGATTCTTCCTCATCCACTAGATCAAACTTTTTTCCTTTCCTGTCATTCAGCATTGGCTGACTCAAGGAGCAATAGAATCTGTCCCTCTTTCTATGATAAGGAAATGTTTTTATTCAAGAAAGTTTCTGGTAGCAAAGAAAGAAGCCTGTTGGAGAAAAGTCTTAGATCTTTGTTTTCTAAACCAGTTTGTAAAAGTTCCAAAATTCAGAACGATATCCCTTTACAACCTGTTACTTCTGATTCTCCATTTAAGTTCCTTAGTAACTCTAGATTTAAGGGATGCTTTTCGTCACATTCCTATAGCCAAAGATTTAAAGTTTTCTGTGTCTGGGTTACATCTTCAGTTCCCTGCATTACCATTTGGGTTATCCACTGCTCCAAGGCTATTCAAAAGTGTCTAGTTCCAATCATATCATGTTGTAGACTGCAAGGAATTCACATTTGTCCTTATTTATTCAGCTTGCTTATATTTGCAAAGTCTTTATCAAAGTATCAGGAGGCTCTCACACGAGTGAGAGATTTCCTTCACAGACCAGGGTTTCAAGAGAACATACAAATGTTTTGTTTGACTTCTTCTCATGGGATTGTTTTCCTGTTGTCTCTCATAGGTACCTCTGGTCAAAGAGCTTTTCTTTCACAGGAAAAGATAAGTCAATATCTAGATCTTTTCCTTGAGTTTTTTTTCCCACTTAGTCCATACCTTTGGTAAGAGAGTTTCTTAGTACACTAGGATTCACGGCATCTATGATTTTTATGATTCCTTTAACCAAATTCCTCATAGAAAGATTTAGTGATAACTAAAACCTGTAAGGTCCCAGCACCAACATCCCCTGACATTCCAGATTCCTGTATTGGGATTTGTAAAAAGGGAAATGATTTGGTGGAGAGACCAGTTTTATCTGAATCCAGGTCTCCCATTTTTGCTTCCAACTCCAGTATAGATTGTAATGACAGGCACCTCAGACTTTGCTTGAAGAGCAGTGTCTATAGGAGTAAGAGTGCAGGGTCTTTGGAAAAAAAGACAGACCAAAACAAATAAAGGTAAAAGAGATGTTGGCAGTAATAAATGCTGCCAAGTCTGCCAGTCATATTTGGTCACTTGGGCAGTTACATGTGATTATATATAACACCATAGTGATGTAATACATAAAGAAATGGGAAACCAGATTTTACCCTCTGTGCAGACTGGCCATGATAGCCTAGAATATAGCTTTTCAGCACAATCTTACTTTTCAGGCACCTTATATCCCATCAGAGCAAACTCTTGTGACAAACTGAGCAGGGCCAGCACAGATCCACATCAATGAAAATTAAACCAGAGGGTCTTCCAGTCAGTGTAGCCATGGGAAACACCTCAAATAGACCTGTTTGCCTCCATTCACAAGAAACAACTGAAAAAAAAATCTCCTCCAGGACTCCTAGTAAGAAGGCATGGAAAACAGATGTATTTTCATTTCCTTGGGCAGGAATGTTCCTGTATGTTTTTCTACCCTTTCCCACTGATACACAGGGTCATTCTGAAGATTCAGAAGGACTCTCCAAATACCATTGTGGTGACAAACTACTGGCCCAGGCAACAATGGTTCACCCTTCTTTTGGACAAGATCAAGGGCATATACCACAAGCTTCTTCACAGACAGGACCTTGTCATGCAAGACAGGGATTGTTTGATATACACCAGCCCAAAATAACTTCAACTATCTGCCTGGATGATAGAGTTTTAATACCTTTGAGACACCTATTTTTTGAGAACATGCAGCAGGTATTAATGGATGCTGCTAGGAAATCATATATTACTAAAAGGAAAAGATACTCCAGTTGGTGCCAAAACAAGAGCTAGGACCCTATTAAGCTTAGTTTTTCTCCAGTTCTGCAATATTCGAGTCATTTATTATCCTCTGGCCTTTCCTACTCCTCTGTCATGGTTCATTTGTCCGACATTTTGGTGTATCTACCCATGGTTCCTCCCCTTTTAACACATTTCCATGTTAAAATGTTTTTGAAAGAGCTGTTGCATTACAGGCCACCTTGAAAACAGGTGGCTCCTCCTTAGGATCTCAACTTTGTTTCTGAAAAATTAACTCATGTCCCATTTGAACCAGTCCATCAGGTTGATATGAGGTCTGATTGCTCTGACTTCTTCAAGAAGAGTGTCAGAGTTGCAAGCTGTCATGATGGTTCAACTTTACTTCATTTTGCACAAAGACAGGACTTCCTTGAAAACAAATCCTTCTTATATGCCTAAAGTGCCATCTGAGTTTACTTCAAGCAATGCTATTCATCTCCAACTTCTTTTCTGAGCCTAAAAACGGTAGAGAAAATATTCTTCATACTCTGGATGTCCACAGACATCTCAGATATCACCTTGACAAAACTAAATTCTTCAGAAACTTTGATCAGTTATTCCTTTCTTACAAAGGTAAGAAAAAAGATAACCTGTATCAAAACAGAGTATTTACAAATGGTTGTACATGCTGTTTCCTTGTTATACCTACAACAACAAAACAATTCTAAGCAGGATTAAGGCACAGTGTAGAAGAGCCTTAGCTTCATTAGTGTATTTTTGGAAAGAGGGTGGATTCTAGAAGTATTGGAGAAGTAGCTACCTGGTCCACTGAGTATATCTTTACAAACCACTACCAAGTGGATTCCTTTTCTAGGTTTAGAGCAAGCTTTGCTAGGACCATTGTCCAGAGGCTTCTGGGCCTTTCTCCTTTTTCTTCCCATTCAGTAGTTGCATACATAATTAAAGCTACAGAAGCTGTGAATTAATCTAACATATGTTTCCTGACACAGCTGTACTTTCCTACATTCTGGACAGCTATTACTTTGTCTTAACATCACTGTATAAGAGATTTTGCAGTCATATTGAGTGAGTGTTGCAAAATGTTGCAGTGCAGACAAGCAAATATAGTCTGCAGAGCAAGATTGTTGCATTGCAGAAACTATGACACTAGTAGTGCAAAATAAAATATAACTACAGCAGGAGCCATTTTGAAACCTTCTTTCCCCTTCATGCTGCTGAGCATCTGCTGCTCTGTGTAAGCCCTAGTAAATTTTTCCCTGCGGTTTTCTCCTGGCCACAGTACAGGCAGCACAGGTTTGAGGACCTTAACAGATACCCTGCAACTCTAACTATCTGTCCAGACGCCACCATTTTAAGCTTAAAATAATACCACTGAACCCTAGTGGATTTTTCCCTGTGGTTTTCTCCTGGCCACAGTACAGGCAGCACATTTTTGAGGACCTTAACAGATACCCTGCAACTCTAACTATATGTCCAGAAGCCACCATTTTAAGCTTAAAATAATACCACTGAACCCTAGTGGATATTTCCCTGTGGTTCTCTCCTGGCCACAGTACAGGCAGCACAGGTTTGAAGACCTTAACAGATACCCTGCAACTCTAACTATCTGTCCGGAAGCCACTATTTTAAGCTTAAAATAATACCACTGAACCCTAGTGGATTTTCCCCTGTGGTTTTCTCCTGGCCACAGTACAGACAGCACAGGTTTGAGGACCTTAACAGATACCCTGCAACTCTGTCTGTCCAGAAGCCACCATTTTAGGCTTAAAATAATACCACTGAACCCTAGTGGATTTTCTCCTGACCACAGTACAGGCAGCACAGGGTTGAGGACCTTAACAGATACCCTGCAACTCTAACTATCTGTCCGGAAGCCACCATTTTAAGCTTAAAATAATAGCACTGAACCCTAGTGGATTTTTCCCTGCAGTTTTCTCCTGCCCACAGTACAGGAAGCACAGGTTTGAGGACCTTAATAGTTACCCTGCAACTCTATCTGTCCGGAATCCACCATTTTAAGCTTAAAATAATACCACTGAAGTATGTGTCCCAGTAAATAACTACTACATAAGCTAATCTTTTAATTAATGCTAGACTTTATAAGCACAACAAGAATTGACAGTGTTTTTTTTGCTAGTCACCACGAAAAGCAGACGCCAGCAGCTTCTATCCTTTCTTTTTGGTTACCCACTATCCTCATACTGTTTCTGTGTATATTCTCCTGTTCTGCACTTTACCCTTCCCTGAATTCATTTCTAGCCTCACTCATAATTGCCTTTCCTAGTGCACCTGCCCTATTTTACTGTCTTCAGACTCTTACATATTAATTTTTTTTTTATGCTTTGCCCTGCTTTTAGCTGCTAGTAATACATCTCTCTCCCCCTGCAAAGCCCCTCTCTATTGTAGCTTATTTTAAACATACAGCACTGGGTTTCCTTCAAGTAAATCTACTTGTGTAGCTTGAGGCCAGTGCCCTTTTCTAAGCTTACTTCTGCTCATATTTTATTTCTTTTTATTTTATTTCTGGTGACTATACCTTTAGAAACTTTATATCCTTGTATCTCAAGCTAGTTTTTCACTATCTTTTCTGATTGTTTCTATGACTTCATCTTGACCAGGGTGCTAGCCCAGCCCAGTATTAGTCATTACCCCTCCCACTCACCTCACTTCCTCTTCCTAGTCTTCATAGGTGCCTCACAACAGCAGGAGCCATTTTGAAACCTTCTTTCTCCTTCATGCTGCTGAGCATCTGCTGCTCTATGTAAGGTAAATTTTTGATTCTTTGTCATTAGCTGTTTTGTGATGTCTTTTCTGTTGCCTTAACTGCTTTAAATCTTACAACATTTGGTGATTATTCTGTTGCTTTATCTGCTTTAGGTCATATAGTATTTTGTGATTATATTGAGATGAATATTGCTTGCATATGCAGTTTTGGTGTACTTTTTCTTGCAACTCTAGTTTTGTGAATATTTAAAGTATATTTTCCCCGTTGCAAGGAGCTCCAGCACCTTATGTTCACGGGTAGCTTAGTGTTTGAATTGTACTCATATTATTTCTTGTTTTTTAATGAAAGAAAACTGTAAATGTGAACATTTACCAACTAAGTTTCTTGTTGCAAGGAGCAACAGGCACCTTAACTTCACATTTAGATGTATCTATAGCATTTTCACAGTAATTTCTTCATGTAGCACTAAAGTAAAAGGAAGAACTATTGCCTGAAAATGTACCAATTGTTGTTGTCCACAGTATCCTGGAGTTCTGTTTTCCTGCTTTGTGAATTATTGCCTTGTGTATGTCTACACTGTGCTGTTAACTACTGTTGTTCTACATTACTTTATGCATAGGTGTAAACACTGCTGTGTTCTTAGCTAGCTATGTGTGTAAGACACTCATACAATGGAAATTAATGCTATTTATACTGTCTCTGCCTACCTGTATTAATTTTTTTCTCTCTACCCATGGTATTTTTGTCTCTCGCTCTTTTCCTGAATTACGTGCTCATAACTAATCTCCCTCCTCTCTGTTTTTATAGCCATAGTGGATGTTTCCTTGTGGTTTGCTCCTGGCCACAGTATAGGCAGCACAGGATTGAGGACCTTAACAGATACCCTGCAACTCTAACTATCTGTCCGGAAGCCACCATTTTAAGCTTAAAATAATAGCACTGAAGTATGTGTCCCAGTAAATAACTACTACATAAGCTAATCTTTTAATTAATGCTAGACTTTATAAGCACAGCAAGAATTTACAGTGTTTTTTTGCTAGTCACCACGAAAAGCAGACGCCAGCAGCTCCTATCCTTTCTTTTTGGTTACCCACTATGCTCATACTCTTTCTTTGTATATTCTCCTGTTCTGCACTTTACCCTTCCCTGAATTCATTTCTAGCCTTACTCATAATTGCCTTTCCTAGTGCACCTGCCCTATTTTACTGTCTTCAGACTCTTACATATTATTTTTTTTTATGTTTTGCCCTGCTTTTAGCTGCTAGTAATACCTCTGTCTCCTCCTGTAAAGCCCCTCTCTATTGTAGCTTATTTTAACCATACAGCACTGGGTTTCCTTCAAGTAAATCTACTTGTGTAGCTTGAGACAAGTGTCCTTTTGTAAGCTTACTTCTGCTCATATTTTATTTCTTTTTATTTTATTTCTGGTGACTATACCTTTAGAAACTTTATATATATCTTTTCTGATTATTTCTATGACTTCATCTAGACCAGGGTGCTAGCCCAGCCCAGTATTAGTCATTACTTCTCCCCCTCACCTCACTTCCTAGTGTTCATAGGTGCTTCACAACAGCAGGAGCCGTTTTGAAACCTTTTTTCCCCTTCATGCTGCTGAGCATCTGCTGCTCTGTGTAAGGTAAACTTTTGATTCTTTGTCATTAGCTGTTTTGTGATGTCTTTTCTGTTGCCTTAACTGCATTAAATCTTACATTTGGTGATTATTCTGTTGCTTTATCTGCTTTAGGTCATATAGTATTGTGTGATTATATTGAGATGAATATTGCTTGCATATGCAGTTTTGGTGTACTTTTTCTCGCAACTCTAGTTTTGTGAATATTTAAAGTATATTTACCCCATCACAAGGAGCTCCAGCACCTTATGATCATGGATAGCTTAGTGTTTGATTTGTACTCATATTATTTCTTGTTTTTTAATGAAAGAAAACTGTAAATGTGAATATTTACCAACTAAGTTTCTTGTTGCAAGGAGCAACAGGCACCTTAACTTCACATTTAGATGTTTCTATAGTATTTTCACTGTAATTTCTTGGTGTAGCACTAAAGTAAAAGGAAGAACTATTGCCTGAAAGTGTACCAATTGTTGTTGTCCACATTATCTTGGATTTCTGTTTTCCTGCTTTGTGAATTATTGCCTTGTGTATGTCTACACTGTGCTGTTGTTAACTACTGTTGTTCTACATTACTTTATGCATAGGTGTAAACACTGCTGTGTTCATAGCTAGCTATGTGTGTAAGACACTCATACAATGGAAATTAATGCTAGGTATAGTGTCTTTGCCTACCTGTATTAATTTTTTTCTCTCTACCCATGGCATTTTTGTCTCTCGCTCTTTTCCTGAATTACTTGCTCATAACTAATCTCCCTCTGCTCTGTTTTTATAGCCCTAGTGGATTTTTCCCTGTGATTTTCTCCTGGCCACAGTACAGGCAGCACAGGTTTGAGGACCTTAACAGATACCTGGCAACTCTAACTATCTGTCCGGAAGCCACCATTTTAAGCTTAAAATAATACCACTGAAGTATGTCCCAGTAAATAACTACTACATAAGCTAATATTTTCATTAATGCTAGACTTTATAAGCACAACAAGAATTTACAGTGTTTTTTTTTGCTAGTCACCATGAAAAGCAGGCGCCAGCAGCTCCTATCCTTACTCTTTGGTTACCCACTATCCTCATACTGTTTCTGTGTATGTTCTCCTGTTCTGCACTTTACCCTTCCCTGAATTCATTTCTAGCCTTACTCATAATTGCCTTTCCTAGTGCACCTGCCCTATTTTACTGTCTTCAAACTTTTACATATTCATTTTTTTTATGTTTTGCCCTGCTTTTAGCTGCTAGTAATACCTCTCTCTCCCCCTGCAAAGCCCCTCTCTATTGTAGCTTATTTTAACCATGCAGCACTGGGTTTCCTTCAAGTAAATCTACTTGTGTAGCTTGAGGCCAGTGTCCTTTTGTAAGCTTACTTCTGCTCATATTTTATTTCTTTTTATTTTATTTCTGGTGACTATACCTTTAGAAACATTATATCCTTGTCTTTCAAGCTAGTTTTTCACTATCTTTTCTGATTGTTTCTATGACTTCATCTTGACCAGGGTGCTAGCCCCACTCCGTTCACCCTCACTACGCTCGGGCTCACTTCACTCCCCTACCCTCCCCCATTCCCACCCACCCCATTACAATTACCTTTATACCTAACTATCCCTCCCCTTCCTGTCCCAATGGCCACTACAGTTCCACTTCCTGCCTATTGCCACAACCACCTTACTATTCTGTCAATCGTGTCAACACCACTTCATCTATACCACTGTCTCTCTACCTACCCTATCTGACCATATTTTATTCCAACATGTATTATTTTCTAATATCTTCTACACTACTCCTTATTCTCTCTATCTCCACCTCTTACCACTCCAATCTGCCTGACCCACTCCTATGTTCACCAACCTCTCACTCATACAACATATATCCAACTATTTCATCTTTTACTATCTCCCCTAGTCTCTTTACTACCTCTAGCTCAAGTCTATATATACTATCCATAATACAGGTTTATAAACCTTCCCACAAAACTAAGGCAAAACTATACAAACTCCATCTAGCATCTACTACACATTCTCTCCTCACTAAAAACCTACTTTGTTCTGGAGATATCCATCTCAACCCTGACCCCTCTTCTCTCCCCAAAACTACCTCTACACTGCCCCCATCTTACTCCTTTAAAAGTCACCAACCTCAGTCACTACAATCATCTCCATCCAATACTTAACTATTTACTCATTGAATATTCAGAGTCTAGCAAATAAATTCACTGAGCCGCACACATGGATAGCTCTCAATACCCCTCACATCCTCTCCCTATCTGAAACCTGGCTCAAGCCACACATCTCAAATAGTGAAATACTCTCACCAGGTTATAATATCTTCCGATCTGATAGACCTGTAAAAAAAGGTGGTGGTGTGGCCATGCTCTATTCAAACATTCTTAACCTCTCACCATACCCTTCCCCAATTCCTGACTTCCTCCCAGCTGAAATCATCATCCTTAACTGCCATCTGAATCCCCACAAAAAACTTGCAATTGCCTCTATCTACCTTCATCTTTGTAACAATCTGCCCATTCTTGAAAACATCCCATCCTGGTTCACCCACAACATACCATATGAGACACTTATCCTTGGTGATGTCAACATTGATTGGTCCAAACTCACAACTGACTCCCCCCAACTCAGTATCCAACTACACAGCTTCCACCAACTTATAACATCTCCCACTCGCTTCCATAAAAATTCCTCTTCCAGCTCCATCATAGACTGGATCCTTACCAATTCCCCCACCAGTACCACAATCCCACCACCTTACCTGACTCCCTCAGTGATCATCTCCCTACCACCATTTTAAGACACTACTCCCATATTCCTAAACCCCACCTTATTAAAGACTGTCAATTCATCCCAATTTAACTCCATTCTCCACAACATAGATTGGTCCATTCTAAAACACCTCCCCCTAAACGATGCTGTAAGCACTTTCAATAGCATCTTCATGAATACTCTAAACTCCTTAGCTCCCTCTAGGAAAATCAGAATAAAATCAAACCATGCTCCCTGGCTCTCCAAAGAGACTAGGTCCCTTATGAAGCAAAGAGATCATGCTTGGAGAACCTGGACTAAAACTAAACAACCACCATTTCTTCAAAAATACAGGCAAATGAGGAACCTTGCAAAAAAATACAACTAATGACAAAAAGTTATACTATAGCTCTGCTCAGCTTAACAACACATCCAATCCTCAAAAATTTTGGTCAACTCTCAACAACATCCTCTATCCTGGAAAGCCCTCTAATCCCTCCCCATACCCTAACTCTTCCTCTCAGGAAGCAGCTACCCTCCTGAATAAACACTTTATCTCTTCCATCCAAAATCTGGTAACCTCTAAGCCAAACTTTACTTCGACACCCACCTCTCCAAGTCCCACTAACACAACTTTGTTTTCTTTTGAGCCAGTTCCCATTACTTACATCAAATCTCTACTACTCAAGCTAAAACCTTGCTCTCCTTCCACTGACAATCTATCTCCTACATTCCTCAAACTTGCTGCTGACTCAATTGCCTATCCTGTATCTATACTAATTAATTGATCTATTCTGGAATCAACTGTCCCCACCCTTTGGAAATCTTTCTTCACTATTCCTCTTCATAAAGGTGGAAACTCCACTGACCCCTCAAACTACCGACCCATTGCCATTCTGTCCCCCCTCTCCAAGATATTAGAAAAATGTATTCACTCACAACTTCTCAATCATCTCCTCACACACCATTTACTTACCCCTACCCAACATGGATTTTGTCTTCACCACAGCACCACCACTGCCCTCCTCTCCTTCACTCATATCATTGCAGAGGCCCTAGACAACAATAAACTCATTTCCTGTCTCTTCCTGGATCTCTCCAAAGCCTTCGATACTGTCTCTCATCCTCTAATACTATCCAAACTCACAAATATCCACCTATCTGGCAGGGATCAATCTGTCAAATGGTTCTCATCCTCTTCACCTTTCCTTCCCATCTCTACTGGTGTTCCCCAAGGCTCCATCTTGGGACCCCTTTTGTTTAACATCTTCAGCAATGATCTTTACACCTCATGCAAAGAATCCTCCCTTATTCAGTATGCCGACGACTCCACACTTATATCCATCTCAAATAACATTCCTGAACTACACTCCCTGACCCAACAGGCCCTACTCTCCACTGAACAATGGCTCTCTCACAACCTATTGATCCTAAATTCCAAAAAGACCAAACTCCTACTTTTCCTTCCCCGTTCTCTTTCTCATCACAAAACCTCCTTTTTTATTACATCTTCTAACAATACAAATATCCAACCTGACACCCACAAAAACTCCTAGGGGTCATTATTGATGACAAACTCAAGTTCAACCTTCACATACTCCAATGTATAAAAAAAACAAACCAGAAACTAGGTCTGCTATATTGGAACAAAAAATTCCTAACCTCTGAATCTAGACTTACCCTGTGCCAGGCACTCCTCCTCCCCTCCCCTCCCTCTTATACGCCACCCCAGTTCTTACCAATATCCAGGCCTCCATTCTAAACAAACTGCAACAGACTTACCACAAAATAGCCAGATTCATTACTAACTCCCCATACAACTCACACCACTGAATTTCTTTAAACTCTCTTCAGTGGCTTAAACTTCCCCAGTTTCTGCTATCTTATCAATTTCATATGCTACACTCTATTCTTTATAAACCCTCCTTCTGTCCATCTATATCTTCCTTAGTCTCCATCTACATCCCATCCTGGACCCTCCGTACTTCTAACCAACAATTACTTGATATCTACCACCCAAAAAGGTCAGTAGGCAAACTACTCTACAAACACTCCCTTGCCCATGCTTGGAACAAACTTCCCCTTGACTTATGTTCAATCTCCCACACTTCACACTTTAAAAATGAACTAAAAGCTTATTTTCTCAATTCCAGAACCTGCCCTTGCTATGACCCTACCTAGTCTTCCTTCCCTTTATGTACCCTCAAAAGGACCATACATAGTACCTCATTACACCTCTCTCTCCAATGTGTCTACCATGCATTTGCACAATTTTCTACCAACAAAAAATGTTAATTGTTAACCTATTGAACTATATCAATGTAAAATTGTTACTTAGCTTCTTTTTAATGCAACTTTTACTTTATGCATGTATCCCAACATATGTGAACCGTTTTGCTATAACTGCTATTATATCAATATTGTTTAAAATTGTACTTGTTTTAAAATGTATTACTGGAGCTTTTCTCCTCAGGTCTCCACTGAAAATAGGCCACAAGCCCAGTTGGGCAAACCCAGTTAACAAATGGCAGTAAATAAATAAATAAATTAACTGAACTATAGCTAAGACTGTGCAATGTAAGTAAGTCCTTTAAATAAGGAAAATATGAATACCCTGCTGTCTGCAATGGGCTATCACAAGAGTTAGAGACTCTGTGAACACCCTAGCAGTAGAGTAATGCATTGAACTGCTACTGTTACCTTGACACAGAAAACCTTAGAAAACTGAAATATGTAGCAGTAGGAATATTATTATAAGCATTTTTTCAAGTTTAGAGTTACCAAAAAACTTAGAAGGAGAATAAGAGGTCATAAAATTTGTAGGGACAGCATTTTGAACTTTGGAACTTTCACAAACAGGTTGTGAAAGGAAAAGTCCAGAATTGGTCCCCAAAAGGGATCCTTCTTCAGTATCATAATGAAAACCTTTTCCCACTGATCTGGGGTAAATAGGTTCTATGACTCACAGAGATAGCATTTGGTTAATGACTGGGGAAAATAGAAACGTCTGGTTTAGAGGATGAGGGTTCAGTCTCCTGTAAAGGAGGAAGGCTTTCCCACTGCCATCTGTGTAATCCTCCTGAATGACTTAGAAGCCATTTGCTTGCTTGTTAGAACCCTGATGATGCTGCTTATCTTTGCTTTTTTAAAGTGATCTGCTTTTTGCAGCAAAGGTTTTAGCAAACTTACAGAAGGATGGAAATTGGAGCAACTCCCTTAATCAGTTTCATCAGACTATTTGAGTACTTGAGTAGCAAAAACCTTATCCAAAGAAGAATTTAAAATTTCAGACTTAACATTTTCAGAAAATGTCTGTGTATGCGCTCAAGCAGACTTTCTCTTAACTGAAGCAGAAGCTGCTCTATGGACACAGTGGACACAGATGAAATGCAGTCATAAGAACACTTTAAAGACTAATTATTTACTTGGAAACAGAAGCAGTTAAAGAATTTAAATAGGATTTACTTTCTAAAGAGGGAAAACTGACAGTAATGTTCCTCATAAAGTCAAAAGAAGCCAGCATATACTTTAATATGTGAGCCTTATAATTTAGAATTCTAAATGCTAAAGTTGCAGAATAATTCTCTTATCTGTTAAAAACCTTCCCATCCTTATCAGAGGGAGAGGGATTACATTACCTTTTTGTTGCAGCTAGATTTGACACAGAAATAACTGCAGGATCAGATCTGGGATGAGATAAATATTTAAAACCATCTGAGGCGGTCTGCCTTTTAGGTGACTGCAGGTTGACTGTCAGGCATATTTCAAGCAATATGTATTGCATCGATATCAACAACATCCTCCAAAGCTGGTAAATGTGAAGAAATAGCATCAGGCTGTGGAAATTCAGCTCATAATCATAAATCATAGTATTTCTGTAAATAAATCTGTCTGCGCCACTTACATATCGTATTCCTTCTGAAAATAGATTGAGAAAATGAAACTCAGAAGATATACTCCGCAGAGTCAGAATCAGGTACTTGGACAGAAAAAGTGGAATATTCCCTTCCCAATCTCTTTTATCATCAGAGAAAGAATTCTCAGAAACTGAGGGAACCAGCTTATTTTCTTTCTTTTTTTTTTGATAAAAGTCCTAGTCACCCTTAAGAAATGTTAAGGTCTGCAGAAAACCTTGAGCCAATAAACTCTTTATCTACAGAAAAAAGGAATACATTTAGAAGCCACAAAGGCTGACCCCTTTAAGCTTGAAAGTGATACCATCGACTGAACATACACACACACACACACACACACACACACACACACACACACACTAATAATAATAATAATAATAATAATAATAAAATAATAATAATAATAATAAAACAAGTTTTAAGCAACCCCCCCTCACCAAAAATGAGATCACACTGCAGTTAGGAAAGGCAAAAAAACATTACCCAATGTAGTGAAATCTCTGTCCATAGTTACAGTCTTCTTTAAACATGTTGCTAATCAACATTTTTGTTTAAACTTTTAGGGATCACTGTACATTATGGGCATTCCAAATGTATCCCCAAAAAATAAAGTCTGAGGAAAATAAATGTTTAAACTTTTGTTTATTTTTTTTCTAGGAGCATCCCTAAAAGGAGACATACTTCTGCATGAAGCTTCACCCTGGGGACCAAGTCTATTAACTATGCAGGGATGCATTCCCATTGCTTCCTCAAAGACCAGTAAGCGTGGCTCTCCCATGCCCACCAAGGATACCTGAACAGCCACAAAGGATGTGGCTGTCCTCTGGTCCATGGTAGCTGAACTGGCAACACCAGAGGGATCCAGAGAACAAAGTGAATCATCTGAAATACCAGAAATGGCCACAGTCACCCAGCAATCCCTGAAACACAGACTAAGTCAGCTGTTTTAGCAACGGCTTTCCTTTCTTTTTTTCTTGGATCCAGAGAAAGGTAGAACTGTGGTAATGGTATGCCGTTCCATGGTTCTGCTGAAAAAGGTGGTTAATTCCTGCTTAACACAGCTACAGAGAGAGTTGGTGACTGTTAATTTGTCCAGCGTAGGGTTCATAAGTAAAATACACAATGACATTCCCAAAACACACCTGCTGCCTATAGAATGCAGTAACTCCCTCAAATTAAGTTCATTTTTTCCAGAATATAGTGCTTAAAATAAGTACAAACAGTAAAAGTTAAAAAATAGAAAGTAAATAATCTGCCAGACCAGGCAGTCCCAAAACAGACCCATAAAACAGGTATTTCCCATCAACGATATTGTTCCTCATGGAAGTAAGCATATTTTCACATAATACAGCATACTATGGAAGGTTTCTGCAAAGTAAACTTGTCTGCCCAGCAATGGAGGAACCCTAGCTGACCTTCAATCCTCAGAAGCCTGCAAGAGCTCTGTAAGGGCAGCAAGAAGGCACTGAAGTTTTTGGTGCCCTGGCTGCTATTTTTTTACACAAAAGCAGCAGGCTGGACTCAGCTAGAGGGAGCCCAAGGCTTTGGACTGGTCGGCTGTTATCTCCTAAGCAGGATATAACCCATATAGCTTAGTGTGCTGCAACAGTAAGTTATGAGTAAACATCTGCTTTTGCACATGCAGGGTAATTCAAAGTTCTTAGAATGAATTCAGAGCAACTAGATGTATACATTTTATTATAAGGAAAATTAAGGTCTGACATAGTGCATTTAAATACTGTTTTCTGGCTTATCTTTCCACAACTTATATATGAAGCTTTTATTATGTGTAACAGGACACAGCCTGCAACATTCCCTATGAACCTCTCAGCCAATCAGAAAGTCAGCTCTAGTTTTCTCAACCATTTAATTGCTTCATAATTTAAATATGTTTTGTCTAGACTTAATAAATACATGTATAAATTAGAAATAACTGAAATTGTAAAAATGTTTGCAAGTTAAATGCTACTAAAATGAAGGACAAGCTCAACTTTCTTCTGAAAGAATTATTTACTAACTGTTCTTTAGACAAATCACAGAACCTATCTTTTTTTTTTTTTGCTAGCAAGATTTTTCTCTTACTAATCAGACTGCTTTCAATTGACCACTATGATTTTCTACCAGTTAAAATAACTCTTGGTATAAAAATATTTCTGACTAAGAAGTCTCCACAGACTCTCTCTCTCTCTTTCTTGAAAAAGACGCCTAGAGGCTGAGAAAAGTATTTTACAGAATTGCTTTGTCTTGCTTAAAAGATACTTTCTATTTCATTTTATCTTTGATGATATTCACAATATTCTAACAATACACGAAAATTCTACAAGCACAGCTGAAAACTGGTCAGTGATTGTAAAAGTTTGCTTTACTAGAGATGCCAGACAAGGATTTGTTTTCTGCTGTTCTTTTTCACATTGTGCCTGTAACAACTGACATAAAGCATCAATCTAAACAGAAGAGCTCCTCAAAGATGTGCTCAGTTATCAGATAATGATTTCTTAATGTACTTATAAAGCGCCAAAATATTTACTTCTGGGCTTATGAATCTGCTAGCAGTTTGGTGTTGAATTTGGTAAAAAACTTAATACAGACAAAGAAAAAAAAATGTCTGTTCTGCACTATAATCAGAAAATAATGAAAATTAATTTTAAACAGGAAAAAACATACAATACTATGTTGATGCATGTAATATACTATTGGTTTTCACAGACACTGTCTCTGCCAGGGGCTCTAACTCACAGCAAATCAAGGGGTCAAACAACACAGACTTTTCTTCTTATCAAACCACAGAGAATTAAGTCATTAGATTGTTTTAACCTGCTCTGGCTCCTCATGTCTGCCCTGCATACCAAATAAGCAGCCTAAAAATAAAGTGCATAAAAAGTGAAGAAAAAGCAGAACCATTTCTTCAGTCTAATATGTAGAGAAAGTAGAATACAAGTTATTCCATGAATAAACAGAATTGCATAAAATCTCCAAGACTTCAATGTATCCCTTTTAGATATTTAAATAAGGACAGTGTTAATTCTCAGCTTTTAAATTCAAAAGTTCCCGTATTTAGCAGTTATTACTTTAAAGAAATCTTCACTGGAATAGTACACATATTGTTTTAATTATATTCTTTCATGCATGTATTGTTCCTGTATCACTATACAAAGGATTCTGAACTATGTGAAGAAAAAAATAAATGCTGGTAACAGCTTATCACTACCACAGTAATTTGTGATTCCAACTACATTATCTCATTATGGCCGAGTGACATCTCCAGGTGTTTCTACAGTTATATCTTACTGATGCCTCTAGGTGTCAAATATTGCTTGTTCATATTTGCATTATTCATTCCAAAATCATGCTATAAAATAAAATATTTCATCTTAAATGACAAATACAACTGTATTGATACTTGATTTCTGTCTGGTCTAGGTGAAAGGTAATAATTATTGTTCATGTAATATTTATGTAATAATATACAGCTGCGGTGGTACAGCGGTAGCGTTGTTACCTCACAGCAAGAGGTTCTCCCGTTCAATTCTCAGCTTGGCTTGGGAGTGCCTTCTGTGTGAAGTCTGCATGTCCTCCCCACGGTTGGGTAGCGTTCGAAAGACATGCGTGCGTAAATGGGCGTGCCTTTGTTTAAGGTTGGGTGTCAAGCTGGCACCTCGGCATTTCGTAAAAATCTACTGCCAGTCATTAGCGGACCGGAGTTCCGCTGTGGTGACCACTTACCGGGAAAAAGACGAAAGACAAACAACAACAACAACAACAATATACACTATAATGCATATTAATATAATATAATGTAATATAATATAATGCACTGTTTATTTAATATTTATTTATTTATGGATTTCCCAATGCTCTCCAGGTATAATTCTCACTGAAACTTGGTACAAACCCCATATTAATGAGAACAAAATACTTCCCCCGGATATATTATCTTCTGTTCAGACATGATCTACAAAAAGGAGGGGGTATAGCCATATATTCCAACCAGCTAAATCTGTCCCCTCTGTCCATCTCACTCCCCAACCTACACCTAGCAGAGCTACTAATGGTCAACTGCAAACTCAACAATCACAAAAAACTTCTCATTACTGCTATGTATCTCCCCCAGTTAATAAAATTCCCATTCTAGAGCATTCAGCATTTTTGTCCTGGATTACTCTTCACTTACCTTATGAAACAGTAATTCTAGGGTATGTTAACACTGACTGGCAAACCCTGACTCCCTGACTCCTCTACCTGAAGTACAAATCTTCACGGCCTCACACAACTAATTTCAGCTCCTACTTACTATAGCAAACCAACTAACTCCAGCA
The DNA here is from genome assembly GCF_019279795.1 of Protopterus annectens. NCBI lineage: Eukaryota > Metazoa > Chordata > Ceratodontiformes > Protopteridae > Protopterus > Protopterus annectens. The sequence goes on from NC_056735.1 coordinate 1,724,325,227, forward strand.
CTATCCTAGACTGGATCCTTGTTTCCAATCCAAATTTCTAACACAACCCTGAAACACTATCAGATTCTGTAAGTGACCACCTTCCCACAAGCATACAATGGTACTCCTCTCATCAAATTAGGCAACATAAATGCATAGAGTGCTGTAGCCTTGCTAACTTTACCCCTGATGAGTTCAACAGTATACCTTCCTCCGTAAACTGGTTCCTTCTCTGTAACCTACCACTCGAGGTAGCTGTTCTGAAATTTAACTCCATGTTTCTAAACATTCTCAACTCTGTTACTCCCCTTAGAAAAATCTGAGGGAAATTTGTCTTTGCTCCTTGGCTTTCTCAGTCCACTTGTTCCCTAATGCACAAGAGGGATATTGCATGGAAGAACTGGCTAAAGACTAAATCCCCCTCTCATGAACAAACCAATTAAGAATTCTGCAACCTCGCTAAAAAACAAGTCAATAATGATAAAAAAAGCTTCTACATAAAGCCTCAAATAGACCATCGCAACAATTCAAAAAAATTTTGGAACACTGTTAATAAGATTTTTCACCCTTGTAGTCCCAGTATACCCAACCCTTGCCCAAACAAATCTTCACTAGAAACTGCCACTACACTCAACTCTTATTTCATCAATTCCATTAAAAAGCCAGTCTTCCTAAAATTAGCCACTAGCTCTGTTGCCTACCCATCTCTATTCTTATCAACATATCTATCCAAGAATCTACAGTCCCTTCTATCTGGAACCAATTCTACACTATACCTATTCACAAAGGTGAATAATCCACTGACCTCTCAAACTGCAGGCCCATAGTAATCTTGTCCCCCCTCAAAAATATACTTGCAAAATGTGTACATAAATGGTTCCCTGATTATCTTCTGCAAGAAAATCTACTCTCTGTTACCCAACATGGCTTCTGCTACTACTTCTGCTCTAATTTCTTACACTCATACTATCTCAGCAATAAACTAGTATCCTGCCTATTCCTAGACCTCTCCAAAGCATTTGATACTGTCTCCCACCCCAAGCTTCTTACTAAAATGTCTGGCCTTAGTGTCTCCAATCCTACAATTAAATGGTTCGCAAGCAATCTTTCCAACAGACTGCAATCAAGTGGCTCTTTCTTCTTCCACTTCCTTCTCATGAATACTAGAGTACGTCAAGGTTCCATTCTCAGACCACTTCTATTTAACATCTTCGCTAACTGTCTCCAAACTGCCTGTTCTCAATCCTCTCTCATACAATATGCGGATGACATGTGCACCTCTGACAATTTCTCACACTGCCTCAATATTACCCAAAACTTTTTCAACTCTTTAGAAAGGTGGCTAACTGACAATCAAATCATACGCAATCCCAGGAAAACTAAACCTGTCTTATTTATCCCAAAATCACTCACTCATCTTAAATCTTCATTCACTATCTCATCTCTCAACAACACTGTAATAAACATTGAATCACAAGCCAAGCTCCTTTGTGTTATCATAGATGGTCACCTAAAATTTGACCTACGTGTCCCAAATTGCATTAAAAAACACCAAAAGCTAAGTTTATTCCATAGAAACAAAAAGTTCCTCACTAAGGACTCTAGACTTTCTCTTGCCTGCGTTATATTCTTCCCAGTCTACTTTATGCCTCTGCTATCCTAACCAACCTACAATCCTCTTTAAAGTGTAAACTTGAACTATCTTACAATAAAATTTCTAGTTTCACTGCTAACCAACTGTAGAATTCAGACCATTGCCTTGCTCTCATATCTCTAAACTGGCTTGAACTCCTCTGCCACAACAGCTCCTCCTAGCTCAACTGCTCTTTACTCACTCCATTATTAACAAACCTACCTCCTGCCCTGCCATCTCATCACTCATCTCCTTCTATAGTCGTAATCAGTTTTTCTGGAGCTCTGACCAGTATATCTTGGAAATCCTCAGACCCAAAAGAATAACTGGCCAACATCTATATAGCTACTCCATTACCAAGGCTTGAAACAAACTACCTCTTTCCATAAGAACTATAACCAACATCCTCACATAATGACTCACATCCCCTACACTTGTCCCTCTCATCTCACTTGTTCTCATTATTTCACCTTCCAGCCTCCCCCTCTTACTCCTTTATCTTTTTTCCTAACACTCTCCTTTACTCTGCTCCCTCTCCTCCGTCTTGCTTCTATCTCTTCCTCCTGTATATGAACCTATGGGGTGTATATTAAAAGCACAAACGTTTACTTACCCGGTCAACTAAATGCTGACACATATTCCATGAACCACAAATGTACCGAATGCCCTAAACCGCGAAATTCAAAAACTTGAAATGTCATAATTGTCCCATCCCACCACTCACTATATACTACCTACACAAACAAACTAAATAAACCACATACATACACTAACCAAAACCCTACTTCTAACCCTACACTAAATATTGCATATACCACCATGCATGCACTTAACTTAACCTGCACCCTAAGCCTAAGGTCCGTAACTATCGCACACTTACCTTAAAAAGCTATACCCAAACAAACTAAATAATCCACACACATACATTTAATAAAACCCTACTTCTAACCCTACACTAAATCTAACATACATTACCATCTTTGCACTTATCTTAACCCACACCCTAACCCTAAGGTCCGTAGCTATCGCATACTTACCTTACGGAGCTATACTGCAGAAGGGCCAACCATGACGATTCGACGTTTCGGATTTCGCACTTCAGGATGATCTATGTTTTCGCTGTTTGATGAAGACGTGTTGGCATTTAGGTGTTCGGGTAAGTAAATGTTTGTGTTTTTAATATAGACCCAACCTATTCCCCCCGTCTTCTTCTTATCCATATGCCCATCCGCCCCCTGTGACTCATCTGTGTTTTCTTCCTTCACAGTATCATTGGCAAGTACTCTATCTACTCTTTTTAGGCTTTCTGTTCCTCCTTGTACCTACCTCTTCTATCCCTTTCTCAGCAGTAATCTATTACATATTTTCTTTTCATCAGGACTTGCAGACTGTTTTGTTCTTTCTGCTTGTACACCTATTAGTTCTCTACTGTATATTGAGATTTTAATGTAGCTATAGTTAACTCCTGTATTTTATGTCATGTTATGAAAGTTTTCTGTATATTGTGTTACCTCTGAATAATATTTGTTCTGTATGGAGATTTTCTCCCTGGGCATCCACTGAAAAAGGGCACATGCTCAGTTGGAGATACCAAGCTAACAAATGTCAAAACAAATAAATAAATGTTGTCATAAATTCCATATGTTTCTAAATATCTCAACAACCAAGTAGCACAGAGAACTGCTTAACTTCATATGAAAACTCTCAACTGGATGAACAAAATGCTGCTGACAGTATGTGTAACTTGAGTGGTTGCTGACCTATTATAAGTTGTTTATAAAATATTGTAAACTTAATAGTTATAATGTTTACCGTGACTTATAAATTCCAGTTTAAGATCCAGAAGTTACAGGATACTACTACTGCAAAAAAAGTTTGTGCTGAAGAGTTTAACATTTACACATCTTTAGTAACAATTATGGTTCCAGAGATATGTACATTTGTTTGAAATGTGAGAACATAATTTTATTCCATCAGTAAGCTTAGGCTTCTCCCATTGGAAGTGAAAGTGCAAACTTCCAGAGCTCCATTGCAGGGAATGAAATAAATGCTCATTTCTGCAATTCATCCTTTCAGATTATTACAGGCTGATAAAACTTCTGAAATAGACTGCCTAAGTTAACAGGATATGTATAAACAGACCCAAACCATTTAATTTATATAAAATGCAGAAAGTGTGTTGCTATGTATTATGTGACTTACATCCCAAAGCTACATACCTGTTAATCAGAATTATATCAGTCTTACTAATGTGTAGGAAATAATTTGGGAAAAAACATCTTTTATCTGAAAAAAAAATGATATTTACTTGTATTGATATTGATTTCATATCAACATATTTTGAATTATTTGACTGTCACTGTATTTCCACCATGGGCTGCATTCATGAGGGTACTGTGATGGGTACACTGAAGTGTACGCATTGCAGTATCTTTTTCCTATTCAGCAAGCACCCTTACATGGTGCTGCACAGTCCTCCAGCACAAAGATGTACAGTACAGTGAAGGGCTGGCCCCATGACCATGCTGAATGCTAATGAGGCATTTCTGGGAGGAGAGAGGAGGTGTATGCTAATTAGCCATGTGCTTTCTCCCCAGAGCCACCCCCAGGAAGCATCTACATAACAGAGTGATTCATGAAAGTGCTCAGCCATGTAGATCAGCATGTCCATCCGCACCATGCCACCGTAGTTGACTTTGTTCAATGACAGAACACGATAGTGGTGGGTGGGGGAACACTAGGCACCAGGGCTTACTTTAAAAGTGCCATAATGTCACTCATAACAAAGCAGGGATTAGAGGTGGGGAGGAACCAATGGATACCAGGGATTAATGTTTAAAGTGTAGCACTGGCACCATGGTTACTACAGGGACTGGGGGAGTGGGGGGTTGCACTACAGGGCTTACTTTACTTGCCATGATGTCACAAACATAACAATGGGGATCAAGGGATGGGGGAACCACTGGACACCAGAGAATACTTTGTGCACCAATGTTACTACATGGACTGGGGAGTGGGGGATACAGTAGTGTTAAGGTACCCAATAAATTTCACACAAGGTAGTTTAGCAGAGAATAACAATATCCTTTATTGCACCAAAAAACACATACATAGGAGACTAGGAAATCATGATCCTGTGTCCTCAAATTATGAAAATCATCAATCTTTATACCTTTTTCATTAAAATCAACTTTATTGTAACAATTATAAAATTGCCACTGACCAAATGAAAAGTACAGCATTAATTTTGCTAATTCCTGACTACTTGTTTATAGCATTCCATATTAGGCATGAGTTCTGAATTCAGTGACAGAACTTTCTACTGAGAACATATATTTTTTTTAACCCTGTCAGCAGTTACTAATATTAGAGAGGAAGCAAGCTAACAGATAGACACTGAAGGGCACTATGAAATTTCATTCTGCTATGAAAGCATATTAGAAGTAAAATGAAATGTACGCACTAATATTTTTCCCATCTCTCCACTTCTTACCTTTCTCACTAAGAAACATGCAAATTAACCAGTAATGAGGTCTTACCTCATTGCCGCTAGCATGTTTCTTAATCACAGATGAGAACATCATGCCAAAAGGGCCTTTCCATTATGAGCTACACAGCTAATGCTAAGAACTTTAATAAATTCCTGAGCAGTTTCATGAACTGTAGTCTAACTTATGTAGGTGATGTCCATTGTTAAATGCAAGCTACTGAGAATTTATTCATGGTATTGCTATTTCCTTTAGACTTTTGTTACACAGTAAGAAAAATGTTTAACGACCTTCATTCAGACTGCAATACTACTGGTTACTTGCTGAGGTCGATTTGTGTCTTTGTGACCCTGAGTAATACAGACTAGGTAGTGAAAAATTAAACATTGAATGACCTTTCTAGATCATGCACAGTGAGAAAATGCTCTTATTGTTTCTGTGGACTACATACAACAAATATCTTCCTGTCTCGGTGGATACCTACCACTGCAGCTCCTGCTATTGTGGGCTTAATGCACAGTAATAAATTGAACATAGAACTGTTTGCCAGTTATCTGAATATAAAGCTTCTTTTTTTATCAAAATAATGCCTGTTTGGAATTACTAAGAAACATCTTCTTGTTCTTAAAGCTCCATTGTAAATTAGACTTCTCAAATGATGTGCTATTACTGTGTCTCTTCTATTAACTGTCGCCAGCATTGTAAACTCAAAAGTTGCATACTGGAGCTGTTATAATTTGTTGGCATGGCTGTTGGTTAAATAGTGCATACTGCTTCTCAGAGCAACCCTAAATGCAATGATTTCACTACCAAAACAGACAACATTTAGTGGAGGCAAGATGCATTTAGCAGTCCAGAAAGTTCTGTTCAACAAACTGATAAAGGCCCAGACAGTAAGTTTGTGAAAATATTAAAAAAATGACTATCATCTTGACCACTAACAGTACAACAACATAAGTGAAATGAATGCATATTTCATAAAAGTCATTCCAAAGCTCAAAAATACATGTGAAATTAAAAAAAAAAAAAAAAAACAGTAGTTACAATCATGTCTACGTCATGTTGTTTAACTTTTAAAGGTTCAAACGTCATATGGTCGACACCATATGATCGAACTTTTAAAAGTTCAAACGTTTCAACGAAGATCTCCATACAGGGCAGAATGGGAAGATTTCCCTTTCTGCACTGTAGTGCAATCTCAAATTTGGTATATTTAAAGACCGGGGAGGGTGTGGGCAGGGAGGCTTGCTCTCATGCTTAAACCGTTCAGGTAGGTTTTTTCCTTGGTTTATTTTTTTATTACATTTTTGAACGTTTAAAAGTTCGATCATATGGTGTTAACCATATGACGTTCGAACTTCTAAAAGTTTGATTATGTAATATAGATGCATTACAGTCTTGTAAGCCATACTAGCAACACCTCAGATTAAGCATTTCCCATGTAATACATGTGAATGTACAGTACATACAAAGTAAGTTGCCATTTCCTCTGTAAAGGGATTTTTATTTTATTTTAATGTTTGTTTACTAGGAAAGTTCAACTGAGACAGAGTCCATTTTCAGCAGAGGCCTAGGGAGAAACACTCCAGATGCATGTCTTTGGAATGTGAGAGGAAACTGGAGCACCCAGAGAAAACCCATGGAAACACAGAGAGGACATGCAGACTCCGCTCAGAAGGTACTCCAGCCAAGAATCAGACTGGAGAACCTCTTGTCATGAGGTGACAATGTTAACCACTGCACCACTCCACCACTCTGTTGGTTTCTCAGTATCAAAGAGAGCTGCTGTACAGTAGAATTATATAAAAGTGAGCAATGTATTTTTAAGCAATTTTGGGTGTAGCAGCAATCAAAACAATATAATTGTGGTGTATAACAACAATAGAAGCTATCAATCAGGCCTGTTGGTCATGCTGGTTTACTCATGTCTGTTGCCATTTACCCGCTTTTGTATCAAACAATTTGCTCTGGGGTAGATTAATGTAAACAATGTTTCTGGTGTGATTGTTGCCGCAGTAACTAACTAGTTCAGCAAAACTACTAATTTCAAAGCATTTTTCCTATATCTGTTAACTTCCATCAGCAATATCCACAATAGAAATATAGGATCTGATGTTGACAATTTTAATTTGTTCCTCAACAAATGCATTCATTTCTGACCCTCAGATATCTGATGCAGTGCTTTTTTAACAGGTTGTGGCTACTGGAACTCTAGAGGTCCTCCCTTACCCATAATGTTCTATCCCTCCTAACATATCTCAGATCTCATTTGCTGCCTTCACATATGGATGTGGTCACTGACAGTTCTCGAGCTTTAATATGGTTTTGTGAGTTATATCATTTTTTTCACCTTTTCTTTTATATTCTAGTTATATTCTAATTGCCTCCCTTATCCTTTATACACTTATTAGTGTATCGTGAACTTACCATAGTTGGTAGTCTTTTTCCTTTTCTTTACCATCGTAGTAATCATGATTACCATACTTGGTAAACTGCTTTCCTTTTCTTTCTTTAAAAAAATCTGTTTTTGTTCATCTAATTATTGATTCTTTTCTTGCTTGAAAAATGGCTGAAAAACCTTCAGGTTTCAAAAGGTGTAAGGATTGTGGGCATAAAATTCCATTATTTGGCACACATAGTTTGTGTGCATATTGTTTAGGCTCAGAACATTTAAAAACACTGTTTGATATTTGTAAGACCTTTAATTCACAGGCCTTAGTGAATAGGAAGACTAAATTGATCTTAAAAGTTTTTTTACCTTCTTAATTTTTGATGTCTTTATCTGTAGCTTATCCCTCCAAAAAATTGGAAAAGAAGGAGTCCAGAAAAGGACCATTGGACCCATCAGGATCCTCTACTTCTAGTTTGGATCCAACCTTTGAACATTCTCCAAAAATGTCCAAAAGATTGGATCCAAGTTCCACATATCCAAAGACTAAATCCTTGTATCTGACCTTGTCTGACAAGAGATCCATGTCACCGGATCTGACACCCTCAGATCTGAAAAGTTTATCTTGGTTCTGGTATGCATCCTGTTTGGACCTTGTTCCTTCCAGACTACCATCTCCATTCTTAGGGAGATGTTGGCATTCAAGATCTCTGTCAGTTGCCTCATCCTGTTGTTCTTCCAGGAGCCTGGCAGAAGCTGATGTGGATAGGATGATGAAGTTTCTCTCAGCACAGATTCAGATGGGAGTTCTCCTGGCTCCTACCCCTTTGGTTTTGGTGCCGTTTACTAATAGTACACTGCCTATCCTGACTCCTTCTCTGAACCAACCAGTGGATCCAGAGCCCTTGGATCTGAGTCTTCTGGGACCATCTTTGTCAGATCCAAAGATTGTCATATCTTCAGCTTCAATACATTCTCTGACTGCATTGGCTCTGTGCATGTCTGTGCCAGATGACTCTCAGAGCTGTAGCGTTGTTATTGGATCTGAGGTGTCAGAGTTGACTCCGAAGTACTTGGAGCTGTCTTTGCCCCTTAGAGCCTTAGCATTAAGACAGCTCAGCCCCAGCTTCTGCCTCAGGTGGACTGCCTTTGTGTCAGAGGCAGCCAGTGGTCTGGAAGCATTTGTTCTCAACTTTGTCAGCCTCCTTCTCCATGGAGCACTCTGTCTGAGGTGCTGGAGAGAGTGTTCTCTGCTTCTGAAGGATGGATGGTTCCATCCACCCTCAGGTCCCATCTCTGGATCCCATATGTCTTTGTGCCTTGAGCCTCATCATTCTACTCCACAGGGACAGCCAGCCCAAAGTCTCCAGACTACCCAGCAGGGTATTCATATTTCTTCCAATACATTTCTGTAACATCCTGTGGAAGAAGTCTGTAGGAAGAGAAAGTGCAGAAAGAGGCACTTAGACTCTCCTCAAGTGTTGGTCATTGAAGAGATGAATTTTAATGAGGGAGAAGGGTCCCTAGAGCACTACCTGGAAGTCCTCAAGCAAAAGTGTGGTTGAATTACCGATAACCCTTACCAGGAGGAATTGGTATTCCTAGAAGCCTTTGGGTCAGCCCCATCTACCTCCTGGGTGAATCTGCCCACTGATGAGCTTATCGATTTGATCTCCAGGTGGGCATGGAAGGAATCCAACTTTGTTGAGCGAATCCCCAAGAGAACAGACAGGATCTTGGCAATACCAAAAGAAAGAGAATTTTGGAGCAAGTGAGTACCAGTAGATGCCATGGTCATAGCTGTGGCTATGAAGAAAGAACTTGCGCAACTTGCAAAACAGAATTCAGCTGTTCAGGGTGTTGGACAGATTTGGGAAGTGTGTATATACTTCAGCAATCTTTGCACTCAGGTCACTGAATTATTTGTCACATTTCACTAGATTGCAGATGGATTTCATTAAATAACTCTCCAAATCCTTATTTGGGACCAGTATTTCAAGTCCTATTGCCTCACAGCTGGCTGCCCTACTATCGATCACAAATTCATCCATGAGACTCATTTCACATGCAGTTGAAGGTACGTCAGGGGAGGTGAGTTCAGGAGTTTTTATTAGGAGGCATGCCTGGATGCACTTTTGTGATTTTGCAGAGCCCTTCAGGTCCTCCATCAATTCACCCTTTGATGGAAGTTCTTTGTTTGGCCCTAAGGTAAAGAACGCACTCTCCAGGTGTGAGCAAGATGATAAGACCTTGTCTGCAGTGGACATACATTTTGTAACTCCTCAAAGAACCTTCTCTAGGAATCAATGAGGTGGTTCAAAGACGTGGTTCAGAAAGTCCCAGGGTCCTATCCAAGATCCATGTGGAGATAGTTCCCCTCAGGGACGGGTGGGAACTCTAATGGAAGACGACATCAACGTGGCAGAGGAGGACCACAGAAACAGGACTTTAGAGATTAATTCTCTGACAGACCCTATCAGTGCTCCTGAAAGGAGGCTTGATTGCCCACCTTTGGAGGTAGTCGGGGGTCATCTGTCCCTGCACCAGAGAGTCTGGCTCGACATTACAAAAGGTACATGGGCACAGAGGATTCTTTCCAGAGGTTATATAATTCCCTTTTCCCTACTTCCTCCTTCAACATTAAACAAATTTCCCGATGTTCTACCCAGTCAGAAGAAAACAGCAGCTCTAGAGGTAAAAAAGCTGCTAGAAAACAGATTCATCCAATAGTTCCTCCAGACCAGATAGAATCCGGAACTTACTCAAGATTCTTTTTACTGCCAAAGAAAACAGGGGACCGGAGACCAATTTTTGATCTCAGCAATCTGAACAAATCGCTTCAGTATACAAAGTTCCGGGTCATCACAGTTCAGTCCATATTGACTTTCCTGCGCAAGGACGATTGGATGTGCTCAGTAGATTTTCAGAATGCATACTGTCACATCAAAATGAACATATGATCCAGGAAACACCTACGCTTCTGGTTGTGAGCCAGTAATGACTAATTCAGAGCACTGCCCTTTGGTCTCACCACAGCCCGTAGGGTGCTCACCAAATACATGGTAGTATTAGTAGCTCATTTGAGACTGCAGGGATTCTGGGTGTTTCTGTACTTGGATGAATGGCTCATAATCACTTCTACTAGGCATTGTCTGACAAAAACATCAAACTATGTACACCAGATTTGCTCTCATCTATGGATTACCATCAAATGCAACAAACCTCACCTAGAACCATCTCAGAAATTAGACGTCATAGGGGCATTGTTCAACATAGTATCAGTGACAGCCAATCTTCCCTTGCCAAGGGGTCAAATTATTCAGTTTCAAGTCAAAAAGATAATTCAGAATTCTTTTCTATCAGCTCAACTGATTTTACAAGCCTTGGGGTCAATGTCTGCTGCCATAGTTTTAGTTCCAGTAGCAAGAAACCATGATAATTTTTCAATGGACCTTGGTAACTCATTGGTCTATTCTATACCAACCTATGTCCACCCAGGTCAGACTAACTCAGGCATGCAGATCAAATATTGCAAGGCTGTCCCTTCAATCTTCCTCACCCCAAAGCCATAGAGACCATGGACATTTCCCAATTTGGGGGGACACTTCTTGGGAATGACAGTCCAAGGCACATGGTCCCATGAAGAGGTCAATTTGCATATCAGTGTCCTGAAAATGAGAGCAGTACTATTATCATTGCCTGCCTTTCAGAACTCTCTCCCCTTTGAGACTATTGCAATTCAGGCAGACAGTGTGTCAGTGGTATGATACATCAACAAGCAAGGAGTAACCAGATCTTACCCCTTGGGTGGAGAAGCCTCGAGAGTGCGGCAATGAGCGATCACATCCAGTCAAGTTCTGATGGCGACACACATTCTGGGGAAATACTATGTGATAGCAGACTGGTTGAGCAGGTCCATTTTATTGCCTCATGAGGGGTTTCCTCAACATGAGAGTTGTGGAGAAGATATTCTGCCAGTGGGGCCAATGTTGCTTTGCATCCCCCTCACCAACAAATGCAGCAGGTTTTTTGCCCTGATTCTCCCAACCGGGAGTTATCAAGAGATGGTCTCCTCCATGAGTGGTCCCCTTTTCTCCTCTATGCTTATCCACCAACCCGTCTAATCCCCAAGTTTCTCCAGAAAGCATCTCAACTGAAGAGCAATGTCATCCTCATTGCCCCTTATTGGCTTCATCAGATTTGGTTCCCCTTTCTTTGGCCTCATCTAGTTCACCCTCCATGGACTCTGGATCCAATTCCAGACCTCCTGTCTCACGTGACAGACATGATTCACCCAGACATTTTAGGCTTAAAACTGACCATGTGGTTTCTTCACTTCCATTGAAAGCTAGACAATTCAGACTGTCCTCCCCTGTCTGTCACATTCTTTTATCTTCCCATAAAGCTTCCACTAGGAAGATTTGCAGAAGTAAATGGAAAGGATTTGTTTTTTGGGCACAATAGAAAGAAACAGACCCTCTCTCAGCACCTGTACATAGAGTTCTTGGCTACTGTTTTTAATGAATGGACGAGCTGATCGACTATTAAAGTACAACTAGCTGTCATTTCTAATTTTCATATAGGAGTTAACAGTTCCATCTTAGCTTCTTCAAAACTTTGTAAGGCCTTTCTAAGGGGTACCTTTCTTCTGAAACTCCCTTTTAAAGCTCCAGCTCCACCATGGGATTTGAATTTAGTTTTACAAGCCTCAACTCAATCTCCATTTGAACCATCAGTAAAGTGTGAGCTAAAATTTTAAATTTTTAACATGGAAAACTATCTTTTTGGTAACTATAACCTCTGGGCGAAGAATCACTGAACTTCAAGCCTTATCTTCTAAACCTCCTTATTTAATATTCCATAAAGATAGGATAACATTATTAACAAACCCATCTTTTCTTTATAAGTTGGTGTCAGAAGCCAGCATCAGTCAGTCCTTTAATCTTCCAGTTTTCTTTCTAAATTTCACGAACAAAGAATACATGTTACATTTATTAGATGTTCACAGACAGATACATTTCTATTTGCATAGAATAAATAATTTCAGAATAATAGATCAATTATTTGTTTCTTTTGCGAAATTGAAACTGGGAAAAACAGTTACAAAAGTAACTTTAGCCAGATGGTTAACTGATTGAATTTCCTTTGTCTGTATTTTTATCCAGGTCTTCCATGGCAGATATCTGTGTGGCTGCAACTTGAATTTATCTTCATACCTTTATTTCTCATTACAAATTAGATCTGGTGTTGAGGGGAAGAGTAGCCTTCAGCTCAACAGTGCTGAGGTATATCTTTCCTTAGAGTTTTCTCGGTGATTTAGGTAGCTGGGGAATCTGTCCATTTGTTGAGGAATGAATGAAAACTGACAACATCAGATAAAGAAGTTATGTACTCACCATATTGTTCCATATGTGCTGTCCATTTTCATTCTTCAACTCCCCTCCCTCCAACCCCCTACCATTTAGCTATGACTCCTGGATGAATGAGATGGGTATAAAGGAACCAATATTCCTCCTTTTGAGCTCCCTGTATTGGTTACTCATACTAGTGTTCTAATATTCCTATGAAATTATAAGGCCAGCCAACAAAATCTGAGGTATGTTGAGGGGTTAGAGAATTATGGGTAGGGGAGGAGCTTGGGAGTTCCAGTAGCCACAAGTTGTAAAACAGCAGCCAAGTCAGATCCAAGAGTCGGATCTGAACCCATTTAGTAGTAAAGAATGAAAATAGACAATACAAGTGGAATGTTATAGTCGAAACATAACTCCTGGGATTCAGTAAACTCTGTGCAGGCTCTGCGTGAAGCCTCCATGGAGTTTACATGTTTACACAGTGAGAAGCAGCTCTAATTACATATTCATCCCGTGCACCATGTTTAAACATAAACAAGAGTAGTTTCATGGCTGGCAACAGTGCTACTGGCCAGGAAACTATGTAGAGCAACACAGATAGGAAACTAGGTTGCCACAGATCAAAGTAGGTTAGAGGGATTCTGTGAAATGTCACAATGATTAGCAGGTCTTAACATATAGTTTATGCATATAGTCCAAACACAGTACAGGACAATGTAAACAGTGCAGAGTATTGTGAAATCCCATTGCAGGCATTCTGTACAAAAGTTGTGTAAATGATCTGTAAGGGTGAATGGACTGCCTTGTAAAATAAACAGTCAAGGGAAGTGTGTTTATTGAATAGGGACACACAGACGAATTGTAGGAATGAACAGAGGGAAACAGGACAGGTGAAAGATCCTAATGTACAGCAGATGAGAGCATGTCAGTGCAAGACAGTTGTAGTAGGAACACCAATCACATATCAGTATGGTACAGTACGGACTGCACAGTGAAAATGCGTATCTTGGAACTGTCATACAAGGTAACATAATAATGGAGAGGATGTCTTTGTGAGATAAGCATCCTTACATGAACAATGCAGAAGATTTCAAGGATGTTATATACAACCAGAGTAGGTTGCATATTGTGAAGAGGTGCAAACTGATTTGCCTGAGTATGAGTGTAATCTCAGCAGAGGTCTTCAACAAGTGGGACACAGTTATAAGCTTATGGACAACAATAAAAGAAGCATGCACCAGTGTGGGCAATATCAGAATAATATCACCAGTAATCCCATGTCTCTGACATAACATATGTGATTGTGAGTGATCAGAGTTGATTCTGTACAAACACAACTGAACAAGTATTATGACATGTCAGCAACCTATGAGGGTAATCAAGCACACTGTTCTGACTCTGTAACATCTGTCGGATGTGTTAGGAGAGGCACTGCTATACCTGTATGTGACATTATGATCAATACAGGTTAGTTGATTGGTGTGCATGGCAGATATATATATATATATATATATATATATATATATATATATATATATATATATATATATATATATATATATATATACTGTGTACATCACTGGAACATGTGTCAAACATACATCTCTTGTAACACCTTGATGGGGGTTCTGCCACTATCAGACAGTAATGTTTATGCAACAAAAGGAATAGCTAGGTATGGGCAATAAGATGTGTGACAGCTCACTGTGGCAAATGTGGTACACTTCATTTGCACATCACTGGATGATTTGCAGGGAGGTACATGAAGAAGGGTGAATTGTATTCAGTTATTGGTGAGATGAAGGCTGTGAACTGTGGAGGTATTATGGTCTTTGATGTGGATGTCCTTCACATACTCATTAGCTGTGTTACATACAAGGAAGTAGTCAGCACTCTGGCCACATGCTGTTGGAGGTTCCACATACCATCTAACCGAGGACTCAGGTCACAAAACACTTGATCTGCTTTTTGGGTGTGATGTCTACATTATCCATGGAGTGTGCATTTGTTTTCATGACATAACAAATCCCCCCATGTTTTTGTTTCATCTCATGTGTTGTCATGGCTGTGGCAGCAATCTTTGGTGTGTGTTGATACTGTCTGTATTATGCTAATATCACAGCTGGAGTTAATGTTTACTCAGAGTCTGTAGTCCTTCAGACAGCTGTTTGGACACAGGATGTGTATGTTATTTGTGATGTCTGTGACTTAAATAATGGACAGGAAAGGACTAGGCAGACAACCCTGATATATGGACTTGAGATATAGATCACTTCACACATTTCAACATATGTAAATGCCACATATCTGTTTATGGCCACATCGGACAGTGTTGAGTGAATACCTCAATGTGGATTTGTGTCAAATGCCTTGGCCTGGTCAAGTTCAACAGGATGATAGTGTTATCATCATGCATGCCCTCTGACTTTTTTGAGGGCATCTATCAGATGTAACAGACATGATGTAGCATTAACAACTCACACAGGTCTGTTACACACACCTCACAGTTGAAGAGAGTTAGGATGTGTCTATACATCTGTGCGTCAGGTGCTGTTCTCTCCAGCTCAGATGGATCCATGTTGATTTGCACCCTTTTACGGGAACATAGTCCTTGTGGAAGTTGTGTTAAAGTGTGGATTCAGCCATATCAGGAAGGTGTATGTGCTGAATCATTCCATAGGTGATTTATGATGTCACAGCCTATTAATTCTGTGTCATAGGCCTGGACGAAGGTAAGACAGTGCATACTGCCTGTCATGATCTGGCCTAGGGTTTTGACACAATCCCCCACTCAGGTATCATTGAGAAATTCTCCCAGCTGTGGATTAACCTTTACATCACTACATGGGTAATAATTTGGCACATCGACAGAACACATACTGTGAAAGTTGGTGAATCAACCTCTCACAGTAGAGCTGTCACCACTGGCATCACCTAGGGATCTGCACTTGTCCCTTTACTGTTTGGAATCTATTTCTTGACAGTTCAGGCTAAAGCATATGACATTTGGCTTACCATGTTTGCTGATTCTTGCATATTGGGTGCAATCATTGAGGTCACCAATGATAATACACACACAAATGAAATGTGGCAAAGCCACACTGTCTACAAATAAATGCAAAAATGTATCTTTATTTTGGCCTTCTGCAAAATGAAATTCCAGGCTAATTGCAACATTGATAACACTCCCCTTATGTTGAAACCCAGTGGTGCAAGAACTGGGAGCACACATAGATAGCAATCTGAACTTTAACCACCAAGTGTCCACAGTGGTATGGAAGGCTATGTTGTGCACATCATAAATTACCCCATCGTATTCAGATCTGAGGATTATATAACAGCACTGAACTTGAAACTCATCAGAACACTAATAGAGTATAATGCATGTACTGCACCAGACACCTGCACCAGCTGGGGAAACCACAGGGGTTTCTCACCAAGAAACATAGGGAGTACAAACTATGCCATGGTATATATGGATAGACTGAAAGCCAAGTCACTATAATCTGCATTGCATAGGATGAGGTCACTTATGCCTGACCTCCAGGCCAATCTCTGACCCTAACCTCATGGGAATAATGCACATCCACAAATCAGATATAGGTAATAACATCAGCAGTGTTTGCTGTGGATGTTATGGTAATAGCAATGTCCCACATGGTGGTGTAAAAGGTTCTCTCTAATGTCAAGCAAGTGCACATACACACACACACATACACACACACCTCAGTTAACTGCAGTGAGAATAGAATCCCTACCTAAGTACACAGACTACAGAACTCTATATTTAAGGCAAGTGCCACAGCTGAAATCTGACTTGCAGTGTTTCAGACAGCATTTTTTAGCTGATGACATAAGCAGTGTCTGTTGAGGAGAATATAGCAATAACACTGTCAAATATGCTGATGTAAAAGGTTCTCTCTAATGTCAAGCAAGTGTATACACACACACACACACACACACACACACACACACACACACACACACACACACACACACACACACACACACACACACACACACACACACCAGTTGACTGCAGTGAGAATGGAACCCCTGCCTATGTACACAGATGACAAAATTCAGTAATTTACACAAGTTCCATTGCACAAGTCTGATTTTTACAAGGCTGCAGGCCAATTTATAGTGCATGCCATTAGCATTGGATATAGATGAGAGGATATTGGGAGGCCTGCATGAAATGGATGTCTAGGAATGTGCAAGTATCAAAATGCTGTCAATCCATGGGATTTTAGCATTAACTGTAATGTACACACTTCTGCTCTTCTGGCTAGACATACACCCACAGTTGACTGCAGTGAGAAAAGAATCCCTACCTAAGTACACAGACTACAGAATTCAGTAATGTATGCAAGCATCATGGCGCAAGTCTGATTTTTACAAGGCTGCAGGCCAACTTATAGTGTATGACATCAGCACTGGATGTAGGGGAGAAGATGTTGGGAGGCCTGCATGAAATGGATGTGTAGGAATGTGCAAGTATCAAAATACTGTCAATCCATGGGATTGGAGTGTTAAATATAGGATGCACACTTCTGCTCTTCTGGCTGGTCATACACCCAGAGATGACTGCAGTGAGAACATAACCCCTACCTATCTAGGTACACAGGCTACAGACCTCAGTAATTTATGCAAGTGCCATGGCACAAGTCTGATTTTCACAAGTCTGCAGGCCAACTCATAGTGCATGACATCAGCATTGGATGTAGTAGAGAAGATGATAGGAGGCCTGCATAGGTTTATAGCTTCATAGGTTCCTAGGAGGTTACTAGGCTAATGGCCTAGGGTCTTTACACACCTAGCCATGTAAAAACTCAAGTACCCTTATTGAGCATAGTTAGATGTTCCTTGTTAGCATAGCAATTTTGTTATCAGCACCAACTGGCCCTGTCCACAAGGGACATAGTTACCACTGCTGGGTTGAATTAATAGTCAGCCATCCAGTTATCAAATCTGCCCTTATATAGGTTCATTAAGGAGCACTTCTTCACATGCAGTGGGAGCCTAATACAGAGGAGTGGTAATCACTGGGAGATATCTCTCTTTCTCCAGCATGTTCTGTTTATGTCAAAGGCTAGGTTGAGATCCCTGGAGCAAGTGATTCTTGCCCCATTTGATTTGCGGATGTCCAGCATTTACACTGGGGCAGGGTCTAAGACAGCTGTGTAGGATTGGCCCAGGTTGCCTCTCAGCAACGTATATGATACTGAGTACAGTGGCAGGACTTTCAATGTTTCCATGTATGATGTGTTTTAGAGGCCCTGAATTCTCTTGCTCAGAAACCTCTGTGGTAACTCCAGTTGCTGCACATGTCTGATGAGGTACATATAAGGGACCATTGTACCCAATTAGTGTTCTGTTTAGGGTCAAGTACAATGCAGCTATGACCTTCCTAGTCTTGGATGTGATGCCCTTAGTTTTGAGGTGGGGAATGTAGAATGTGTGTCTTACAACTATCGACACATAGTGATTGCAGTTTCGATCGCTGTCAAACTGTATTCCCAAGTCTCACATCACTGAGTTTCAGCTTAGAGGGGTGCTATGTATAACATAATTAGCAGGGCTACTCTTTTTGCCAAAGGAGACAATGACACATTTTTTGCATTACGTTTCAGTCTGTGAGTTTGGCACCAATCATTTGTCTCTGTCAAGCCCTTCTGTAATATGGTAACATCATTGGGGACTCTATATGACTGTGCCCAGTTGACAGTCCTCTGCAAATTTGGTAAGCCACAGGCCATCTACCTTCACCTGGACTTCAGAGAAATAGTTTCTAAACAGTAGAGGGCCCAGCACAAATCCTTTGGTCTGCTGGTGGAGGTGGACTTCCGTACTTTGACAGGATGCATTCTGAAGGTGAGCCAATTGGCTACCCAACTAGTAATGTATGGGTTAAGACCCAGATGGGAGAGTTTCTCTATGGTACCTGAATGGGGGATTGTGTCAAAGGATTGGCTAAATCATGACAGGCAGCATGTCCTGTTTTCCCTCATCCAGGGCTTTGGGGCCATTATCAAATAAGTACACTAGGTTTAATAAGCAAGATGCGTCCTTGACAAAACCAATATGGGTCAGGTCAGGAGTGCTGAAGGTCACCTATATCTCTGTGGATAAGGTCCACGATGAATCTTTTCATGACCTTGCAG
Source organism: Protopterus annectens (assembly GCF_019279795.1). Taxonomy (NCBI): domain Eukaryota; kingdom Metazoa; phylum Chordata; order Ceratodontiformes; family Protopteridae; genus Protopterus; species Protopterus annectens. The sequence continues at coordinate 1,724,344,234 of NC_056735.1, forward strand.
ATAAGGCTGGTTAGGCTTATGGGTCAGTAGTTCCCAGGGTCAGTTGACTGCGGTGGTGGTGCTGCGGTAGCATTGTCGCCTCATAGTAAGACACTGTTCGGTTTGATTCTCAGCTAGAACATCTTCTGTTTGAAGATATGCATGAATGGGTGTACCTTCGTTGAAGGTTGTGCGTCAGAGCTGGCAACTCGGTACGTAAACCTCTACTGCCAATCATTAGCAGACCGGAGTTCCACTGTGGCAACCCCTAACTGGGAAAAGCCAAAAGACACAAACAAAGTTCCCAGGGTCAGTTGATGGATGTGTAGGCATGTTCAACTGTGAAGACAGTTCTAAGTCTGCATGTTACCAGATTGATGTGCATTGCATATCACACAACAGTTGATATTAATGTATGCAGTGTAGTTGATGTTTTTGTGAAAAGGTGCTGGAGAAAATAGGGTTGCAGTGCATGGGGGGAGGCAACATATGGCTGTATTGTAAATATGTGACATATTGTTAAGTTTGTTACATTTCCACATGTAGTTTCATGGCATAAGTAAAATGGACAGTAAACAGCACTAATACATGCTAAATCTGGCTTTGCATTGCGAAAAGAGTTTGTGCATGGGAGATGCACATTTCCATTATTTTGCCCTGTTTGTGAGTAGTTAAGCAGTGTGCAAATGTGAGATGCATTACTATAAGACTGAGAGTTTGTATTAAGTGTAGGAAACATACCTGCTGCTTAGCTGAATCTGTGGCAGCAGGTGTAAATACATTGACACATTTCGTTTTGAGCCCAGATGATACTGGGTTCAAATCCAGGTGTATCTAATAGTTTTAAGTAAACATTGATAATGCAATGACATATTATTCTTTATAGTACATTCAGCATGTGTTACTGTGTGTTGATCTAGCACAGCAGGGATAAACAGCATTGCGCTCAGGTAACTGCAGTATTGTAGAGCCACTCACTGCCACTTGTCACTGCTGTGTGATGCTAAACTCCGTGCAAACACAGAAGCCAAAAAGTGAACTGATCCATTGCTTGTTCTGGTACTTGTGTGTTGTGTGTGTAAGATTGTATTTTCTGACCAGATTATAGGTGTTAACGTGGGGTATATAGAAAAATGGTGAAACAGGGAGCAAGCAGGGGTAAAACAAAGGAAAAGCAATACAGGAATGTGCAAGAGGGAGGTAGGAAAGAACAATAGCTATACATTTCTTAAACAGTAAAAACTGATAATATGCAGAATATTATCTGAATTTGGAATGTCACTTCCAGAGAGAGGGATGACGATGATGTAATCATGTTGTATAGCCAATTGGACCACATCAAGTGTGTCAAGAAGACACGTGTGTTAAATGGAGAGCTACAGTATGTATGGTACGATTTTTTTTTTTTTTTTTTTGTGGAACAGTTGCCCAATTTCTTTGTTTTTTTAAAAGTCTGTAGGAGAGGAATGCTGGTTAGGGACATAGATGTGTCTGTGTCCGGTAAGTTGGGTAGATGAGGAAGCAAATGCAAACAAACAAGACAAGAGACAGGGATGGTGAGGGACACTAATGGTTAGGGACAGCATGATTGGGATGAGGGAAGGGACAACACAGACTCATGCCCATCAAACCTGGAGGCAGTGAGAATCGAGTCTTCACCCACTGGACTGTCATCACTGTCCCCTTACTCTGCTGTTGGATAGAGTGCTTAACATCTTCTCCTCCACTTACAGGCCATGAGAGGAGCAACCTCTCCGTCTAGAATAGGCATACACAAATGGTGTGGTGCATGACCCTACAAACCAACCCTGGTATCTCCTGGCAGATGATGAAATCCCCACCTCTGCCACTGCTCCCGTAGGGTACCACTGCACCAGCTGCCATAGCAGTACTACACAAAGGCACAAGTAGTACAGAGGCAGCAGAGACAGTGCTGCCAGGTTGGGACACAGACGTGCTGGGCATCAGTGCTGGAGCCAGTGGAGTGGGGGAAGGCTTATCCACTAGGACTGGCCTACCTCAGTAAACTATGGAATATTTAGTGATTTGGTACAGTGGATGACATGGAGACATTTTGTTGACACATAATAGAAAATAAAAAAAGAGAGATAAAGGCTGGGGTGAAAGAAAAGAAGAGATTAAATTAGTATCATCATATGTGAACTACAGTGCAACACAATTGTACAACTATTTTATCTGAAGTATGACATTTAATTGTATGTCCTAATAAAGGCACACTATAACTACAGATTGCTGACAGTAATCCTTGAAATGTACATATATTGCACATATGCATGTTCCAGTTATACAGATTACAGTTAACAGCAAGGCATTAGTGCAACTTGTATAGAGTTTTAATTAAAGGTAATATTACTAAAGAAATGCAGTATCATATAGTTGTGGTTTGTGGTACTTGAATACACAACTCTGACTACAGTCTAATATTTCACTTAGGTGGCTTGTGCTAGAGTAATGCATGCATGCTTGCTGTTGCAGTTAAGATAACCTTTAAAGCTGTAATGCAACTTCTCTCCTGCTGCATACATACCACTTGCTTCCCTTAGTCTCTACATTTCAGCAACATGAGCCTGTATGTTGAACTCATGTTCTGCATTGCTGGGGAAAGAATAGAAAAGAACATAAGAGCATTATACATACTAGTCTTGCCTGTATTAACTATTACAAGTACTCTCTTATGATCACACTTACATAGCTGTGAGATGTCCACAGTCTCAAATTCATTCATCCAATGGTTGAGGCTATCCATTTTACTCCTGTGTAGGTTATTAAAATGATGCCTACACTGTTCTCCAGTGTGTGGGATTCCAGTATTACTGGATACAGCCTGAGCCGAACTATTCCTCACCTGAGACTTGTACTGGGAGCCAAAATAGTCCCCCTGCAGATGCCTTTGGCTGCGGCACTTTACCAGGAGTCCAATAAATATCCTGGACTACTGTACAACCCACCTCTGCACCCTAAACTGGGCAACCTCCCCTCTAATGCCAGACATGTGTAATATCCAAACTATAGCAATGGCAACTGATGCTTTCCCACCAGTTCCAGTTATCACGTTTACTGGTAGTGCTCAAACCCAAGCAACAATGCCAACTGCTTTTGTGCAATGTTAAGGAGAGTGCAGCAGGGCCAAGCATGGAGGAAATAAATACTTGAAATTGGAAGGTTAATCTTACACTTGGCCTTAGTTTGAGTGGTGTCTGGTAATGTAGCTAGGAAATATCTATTGGAAATTGGGAGGTAACTGTTAGGTGAGTTAAGTTTGCAGACATGCACTGGGGCATAAATGTCATGCCTGAAGTATTTATTTTTGCCTTTATACACTGTTAAAATTGATTTTTACATTGTGGGCTTCAAACCTAGGCATAAGGGACAAAGCGATTTCTTCTTTAGTATTGATTTTCCATCTTTGCCACAGAAAAAGTGCTGTTCAGACACAGTCAGGAATCATTCATAAATACAGGTGACAGTTTGAGGTGTTATGTATGTGTATGACCTGACAAGGTTCTCGTATATAGATCCAGTAGTGTATTTCTGTTGTGTAATTGTGAAAGCCATGCAAGTCAAGATAGCAGATTTATACTTACAAAAATGTAGTACAGTATACCCTCAGTCATACATCTGAAAATACAATTCGGGTGTTTTATCCCTCATACATATACAGTAATTCATATCAGCTCCACTACCTAAAGCGTTATAAGTGACAGTGAATATAATGGGAAGTGGAAATGCACTTACACCTGTTGCCACAAGAATGTTGAAATAACACTTGTCTAATTTTAAGTTCATTCTATAAAGTGCACTGTCACAACAATAAAAATAGGTTGTACACCCCGTACTTGAACCCAGGACCATCTGTACTCCAGCCCTACACTTACACCTGCTGCCACAGGAGTAGTTGCATGACATTTCCATAATTTCCTACTCATTCTTAAGTTCTCTGTGTTAATCTCCATGAAACGCTGCTTAGCGTATTTGCCCAATATAATTAATTGAATGTATCCATTTTCAATTATTGGCTGTCTGAGTCCTGTCTGCAGGTGTTCTGTCTGCTTCCTGGGTGGGCCACTAGTCCAAGTTTGAGCACTGCTAAACTTCGTACAAAGAAGATAAGCACAGAGAAACCTGACATTTATTTTCTCTGTTTCTCTTGTTTGCACTAAGCCACGCACCACACAATCACTGGCCAAAAAATTAAAAAAAATATTTAAAAAAAAAGAAACTGAGGAAGAGCAATGTATGACACTACAAAATGTTAGTACACAGTAATTACTTGTACATAGGTCTGGATTTGAACTTTCACTCCAATAAACCTTCAGAACAGAATACGAACACAGTAAGGGTGCCTTATCCCACTTTACCACACAAACACCTTTGCAGCAGCTGCTCATTCTTGTTTTATCTGACCAGTAATCTCAGACACTCAGTTTGTAAGCCATCCTATATAATTATCCTTAAAATGTGTGAGAATATTAAAGGGCTATAATATATATACAGTTGCCAAGAAATAAAGGGGAAGTTTGATGTTAATGAACAGAACCTGAGAACTGTGTGCTGCTTACTTACATTTCCATTCTTGACAAAATTACTTCTAACACTTTATAAGTTGAACCTGACACACCCACTGGATGTAGGGCAATCTGCATTGCTGTTGTTTTTTCCTTCTCCCTTTTTCTTCACAGTTGCAAATGATCAGCAACAAACACTGAGGGAGTGCCTGCACTCTGTTTACATCTGATACATGGAGCCAGATATTTGGGATTCAGCTATTCTAATGAGTTCAAACTTGATTTGCAGCTTCACAGTGCTGACAGCACTGAATCTACACCATAAAAAGGAAACAATGTATCAAGGGAACCTGAAAATGAGACTTATGTGGAGAACACAGAAAAGAGACTATTCATTTGGGATATATCAGCACAGAATATTACTGAACTTGAGAAGGAATGCTTGCATTTTTCAGCTGTATACTTTATACGGTGAAATATCATTAAGAAAAATATGTTCAAATGTATATATATATATATATATATATATATATATATATATATATATATATATATAGATATATATTGATTAGCAAGTGCTACACTTTTGTCTGCATGCATTAGTTAGAAGTATACTTATGGCATTGGCATGTTTGGACAAATCACATGTATACATGAATGACAATACCTTAAAATGGAATGTTCTGTGTAAAATCTGCAGACGTGTTTCAGAGACATTTCATTTGATAGCACTTTTAGCATTTCAATGTAAGTTTGCTAGAAAAATGTGTCATTTGCCTGTTCTTTTGGGGGTGTAAAAGCAAAGATGCATTTCTGTTATGGCACATAACAAGGATATGTTGCTATTGTTACTCTCCTTTATTTGGCATCCAGCCTGTTGTTCATATTTCATATTTCTCAACTGTTTTCTGTTATTCAGTGGGTAATATTGACATGCTACCTTTTCTGCTTTATCTGTGAACAATTATTTTGTAGTTATGTGATAGTTATGTGTATTATCCTTCTGTTGTGTTTAGGACACCTGGAACTATGGTTCCCAGACATCTCAGTTCCTGAAAACCACCCTTCAGTGTCCCTGAAAACCAGATCATTATAGAAGCTTTTAGGTGACATGGTGCCTTTCTGCTTGAGAGGGAATGTGGAGATATGTCAGGCAGAATGTAAATTTGACAGCAGAGATGATCAGGCCAGATATCAGCAGATATTATAGGGCCACTGACATGATTTCAGCTGCATGTAGGAGAGCAGCTGCAGTAGCCTGTAATCAGATGGGTACAGGGAGAGGCTGCTACAGAACCAACACTAACAGCAGCTGAAGAGTTCCTGTCCACTGTCAGGGATTCAGGCAGCTCCCAGGAAAGTGCAAAGCAGCATGTCCTTGATATTGGTGCTACTGTTTCAGGGACAGCCTGTATGTCCCAGGAGGACCTTTCATGTAGGCTTTTGTATCTCAGTTGTTAAATACTGTTGTATAGTAAAATATTTATATCAATACATTAGTTCTGTTTAACAAGAAATTGTTTGGGGGGTGGAGGTTGTCACAGTTCCCAACACATTCTGATTGATTACATATGGGGCTTAGGTTGGGCTTGTCATCCACGTTCTTTTTGAAAGTATAGTCAATGGACATATAAAGGGCAAAAATGTTTTAACTCCTCTGCTATTGTTAATTGTGATGATGTCCTTACCTTTTGCTTAACTTCTTCAGGGATGATTTGGCACAGCAACCATGCCATCATCTGCACATGGTAAACCATACATTTTTATGTCAGTACTGAGGAGCAGTTCAAAGAAATATTGTAGTGTGTGATGTTGATGTCATGACTCTTGTGTGCATTGCTGTAGTGTCTAATAGTGGCACCATTGTTATTTTATTATCATATATTGTACTATAGTAGTGTAGGCATTTTTTTTCCTGTGTTTGTTGCTTATTATCGCAGATGATCCTGACAGTGGAAGTGTGGGACTTCAACCACCTGATGTCAGAGTATCAGCAGACTCTGATGATGGTGATAGCCAAACAAAGGCACAGTCAGGGGGTGCAGATGTTGAATCTGACACTGAGGTTGACATACAGCCGTTCCCTGAAATTCCATTGTACAGACCCAGTAGGCCTATGCCTACCCATTCCAGTGACCCTCTGCATATTGGACAGGTGGAGGGTGAGACAACTGATCAGCAAAGTGTAGTTACTGTGGCTTCAGTGCTTGCTAACTCTGACCATAGCCAAAGTATGGGCGAGGTGCCACAAAGGATGGTTGTTAGGGGTGTTCAGAGAAGGCTTGCTGTCCATCCTCCACCTGATCCCAGATGTCTCTTCCCGAGCCAGTCAATGTATTTTTAGGGCCATCATGAGGCACAGGCACATTTCCATAGGTCCTCCAGAGAAATGTATAGGGTTGTAGATGTCGTACAGGCTGACATGTGTGACTGCCTCCACCGTGTTGCCGATTCAATGGATCAGATGAATGACACATTGGAATGGGCAGTGTCTGTGATGGAACATCTGCTGGGAGGGACACAGCATCCTCATGGGAGTAGGTCAGCCACATCATCTGCTGTTAGCCAGCATTGCCATGCCGATCACGCTCCCATAGTGGCAGTGCCTCCACAGCTCCATCAGTGATTGGGTTATACATACCCAGAAGTTGCATACGATGGGGTTGTGGTCCTTGGCATCTTCGTGAGGAGAGTTCATGCACCAGACATCAATTATCTTCAGGTAGCAGCAGTGCATCTGACTGTGGGTGTGGAGGTGCCAATGTAACTCCTGGCAGAGCCAGTTCTCATGGTCGGGTACAACAATGATTAACTACCTCCACTGCCATGCACGGCTCACACCTGTCTGATATACCAAGATGTACAGCTAGCACAGAGGTTGATTGTGTTCATGCAGACACTCACACACTTCACCTGGAGGACCCATACAGAAAAACACATAATAGTTACATGGTTCAGCTGTGAAGCTTAAAACTCATTCTGCTTCACTGGCCATTTGTTACGTTATCTGAATGTTTGCATGCTTTTCTTTCTTACTCACACACACTCACTGACCTTTTGTGTCAGCCTAGGCTTGCTGCCCCTGACACTCAACACCCTGTGCATGTGATGATAACTGTGCCATATCCCTGTTTTCTGTCTTTTGGATTCTAGGATACATAAGCTTTGTGTGTGATGCTCAAGGTGCATAGCTGACTTATTGCTTAGTATATCTGCATTTCTGATGTTGAATTGGTAACTGTATCTTTGACTTATATTGGCCCTAGAAAACTAGACAAGTGATAGCATCAACATTTTTCTATCTTTATTATTAATGATATTGTGAGGGTTGCGAAGTCTGACAATGAGTGTATCATTACTTTCTAACTTCTCTCATTAATTATTTTCCAGTACATATGTATGGATGCTATACTGAAGGCATGCAGTGCCCATCACTACTTTTGAGAGGTATGACTGTGTGAATTGTTGATGTCTGAGGCCTACTTTTTAATAATGGACACATAAAAGTCAAATAAATCTCTGCTGTCACATGTTAAGTTAATTTATGTACAAATCTCCCACCTTTTACTTGCTTACATTACCAGGTAACAACATGCAAGGATATGCCAGTCATTCATATTATTACACAATGCACTCCAGGTTCAACGCTTACCTTGTAAATCCAGCAGTTGCAGTAGTTTTAGTTCAGAGCTGACTCTATCTGATGAAAGCAGCACATGACCATTACACTGGTAGCTAAAGGTTTTGAGCATTGCCTGTCATCTATGTTACTGTATGTATATGTGTAGAAGGAATGTTTTAGTTCCTTACGTGGTGAGTGAGTGTGCTATACGTTATCTCTTAGCCAATACAAAGGCATATTGAACACGCCTATGTCTGTCTACAATTGCAGCAGCTGCTGATTCCCCCTCTGACCCTTCACCTGCGTGTGGCTATGGCAACCTTGCCATTGGTGGTGGGATGTGTGTCCTTTCCCTTGTTGATCCTGTTGAAGCTGTTTTCTCAGGATTATGTTGTGTAGCATGGCACATACTGTGAATATTTCAGAACATGTCTGTAGATTGTACTGCTGGGCTCCCACATATGTAGCTAGGCACTGAAACCACAACTTCACCAGCCCAAACACACACACTATGATATTTCTGGTTTGACCATGTGCCTCATTATGGCATTCTTCAGCAAGTGTGTGTACATTTCTGATGGGTGTCATCAGCCACAGTTCCAGTGCATAACCTGCATCCCCCAGTAAATGACCCTGTGGGATATTACCCCAGTGAACATCTGATACAGTTGGGAGGTGTGCCAGATATGTGAGTCATGGTAATTGCCTGAGTTTCCAGCACACATTTTCAAGATGATTCCCATGGCATTACATATGACTTGGCAATTAATAGAGTGGAAACCCTTTTTATTAATATAGAGCTTTCCCTGTTCCTCAGGTGGTGCATTAATTTCTACATGCGTGCAATCTTTGGCATCCAGTACTTCAGGGTAGTGTGCTACAGAGTAGAACTCTTGTATATTTCTGGCTCTGTCCTTAGGAGTATGGGGGAAATATATGTGGTCACCAGAATGTTGGAGCATAGCATTCAGGAACTGATGGAGAATTCTGGATGCTGATGCCTGTGACACCCCCAGCATGCATGTCCCATGCTGGTCTCAGAAAGGTGCCTATAGCTAAAATTTTAAGCGCTATACACTACACATACCTTTGTCTTCACTAGGATGGGTTCCCCTCTGTTTGCCCTGGCTCTGTGTTGAGGACGATAGGGGTTGCAGAGTTCCTGTAGTGTGTCTCTGTCCATCCTGCAGCACTCTACAATTTTCACTTCATGGAGATTGTGATAAGTTACCCAGGGTCTGAAAACTCTTCTCCTTCTTGGCTGTGATCTACTAGCAACAACAGTAGCATAGACTACAGCATGTTGCACATACATCAATTAAAGTAACAGCAATCTCTTAACATTCTTTTTTTGTAGACTCCTTTCCATGGCTGTATTCCAATAGGTTTTGGAATTCACAAGGAAAACCAGCACTGAATCTACATGGTTGCTTTATAGCTTGTTGAATGCTCCACCATCTTGTATTGGTTGATTAGCATACAGTTCAGCTGTGTATGCTATAATTTGCATGGGATGGTATTTACCTTGTTTGTGTGGCTCTACACATCATGTAGAGCTGCTTACTGAATCTAAAACAGTGTGCTACCATGTGCAGTCTGTACTCTGACATGCACACAGTATAAATGAACCATGTAGACTTTACTGAATCTGGCCACAATTTTTTTTTAAGTTAAAGGTTCAGTAAATGTTATTGTTTTCTTAAAAATTATGTATCTGTTGTTTCATTTTGAGTGTGTGTTTGTGTGTGTGTGTGTGTGTGTGTGTGTGTGTGTGTGTGTGTGTTTGTGTGTGTCTTCTGAAAAAGTACTGACGTCTCAGAGTTTACTGTTGCATGTACCCAGCAGGGCTGAGTTTAACACAAGCACATGAATGCAATAATTTGTTCATTGTCTTTATGAACTGGACATCTGTATTTTATTGAATATTAAAGTGTGCATGAAGAAAATGAAAACACTGTCATGTGTGTTAACATGTCTGCCAGGAGATTTGTGTATATTCTCAGATTAAATGTACTGTATGCCAGCATGTTTAATTGGAAAACATAAATAAGTTTTTAAAGTGCTGAGTATCTCCCTGTTTATACAAAATGTTTAAATAATCTGTCAGTGTTTTGATGCATTTCTAATTGCACACATTTGTGACAAAGATTCTAAAGTACAAACTCTGGAGAATCAGCTGAACAGTAGGTGATGTCATTAGAATGTTCCTGGTTGCTAGGTGATTATTTGAACAGCTGATTGACAGGATAAAGAACATTTACAAACAGCTGACTGTTATTTTTAAAATAAGACAGTTGAGACTGTTAAGCTGAGCAGTTAGTGAAGAGTTGCAGTCAGTTACAGTGCTGTGTAGTGATACCTAAAAAGAAAAACTTACCAAAAAATGTAAGCCTGTCTTTACCTTGCTGTTATGTTTTAGATTAGATCAGGGACAGTAGTCTCTGTTTAGATTACGAAAGTTCAGTTATTTATATAGAGCTTTTCTAAGATGATTTCTATCCTACAGTTTAATTTTATATTTCTGGTGATTGAATTCTGGTGTTTATTGAAAGTTATTGATTTTTCACTCTTGTAATCATTTTACTTATTGTTAAATGTTTTTCATTTCTTTACATTGTGGCTGGACAAGTTCTTTAAAGATTAGAGAGTGCTTATACATGTTTGATACTGCCCAGGTCACCTTGAATGCCTGGCTGCTTCTAGCCATAGCTATCATTTATTTTCATACTTAATTTTTAATAACTGATCACCCTTTGAAGGGCATGTAGTCCTGTCTGACTCTGGTGGTATTGTTTACCGTTTGTATTGGGAAGGGGACACAGCTGGAAATCTGTGTCAGGCTTCCCATAAGTGTTTGAGTGCATGAGATTTAAATTTACTTTGAGCATGAGTGAGTCTGAGCTCTTAAACTGGAACACATTGCTCTGAAGTGTATGATAAAAGATTGTATCTGGGGTGGACAGAGGTATATAGTCCAGTCCCAGAAAAATAAAGCATATTCCTGATGTGCTCTTTAAGGGAAATTGTGGAATTTTACTCTTGTGTGCTCTGTACTGTGGTGTTCTCCGAGACACTCCCACACTGGAGTCAGTGGTGAGGATTGAGACTCCTTAATTACCGACCCGGGTTTTAAATGGTGGACATCAAATTTAATTTGTTGCAGTCTGATGGAATATTAGCCGGATGTTACATTTCTTTCTATCCTCAACTGTTGAGTTTGGATCCGATCCTCAGATCTGACTTGGCTGTTACTAAGGCTCGTCCTACCAAAAAGCCCTTGAGCTCCTCCCTTACCCATAACGCACCAACTCCTAACATACTACACATCTCGTTTGCCACTTTTCATGAAAAGATGTGGTCAGCCTTAGCTCTCAAGCTTTCTCAAATAACTATGTTTCTATATTTATAGTTTATCCTTTTCTATTGCTAATTTCATTATTATGTAACTCCATTACCCCCTTACACTTAGTGTAATATTTTCGGATCTACTTCAGTAGATCGAAAGTTCACTTACCTGACTTTCAGATAGCCAAGACAGAAAGGCTGACAACAGCAGAACCCCAACGTCCTGGAACACCGACTTCCCACTCCAGGTAAGTAACCACTTGGCCATCCTGAAAAAATAGTAAAACCAAAGGAAAGTAGACCAACCCATGCGGGGGCTGCACCCCATACTCCCCCCTAACTAAATATGCCAACTCTAAGATCGCACTACCGCGGGGGTAAGGGGCAAAGCTCAACAGAGTGACCACGCAGTTACTTATCTGGAGTGGGAAGTTGGTGTTCCAGGATGTCGGTGGTCTGCGTTGGTCAGCCTTTTCGTCTCGGCTATCTGAAAGTCGGGTAAGTGAACTTATGGTCTACTGAAGTTGACACAATATTTTCATACCATATTTGGTAATTCTTTCCTTCTTGTTTTCTTCTGCTATTGTTAAATGCTAGTGTAGTCTTTAATACCATTGCTGATGTTCATTGTCCCCATTTATTATCTTTAAAAAAAGTTTCCTTTTTCTTTCTTTACCTTTTTGTGTTGTTGCAAAAAGGACCTTTCAGAATTAAAAAGTGTCAAAAGTGTGGGCACAGACTGCCTCTTTCAGATGCCCATGTGTGATGTGTTTACTGCTGTAGCTCACAACGTCTCCAAGAGGATTGTTTAACTTGGTAGAACTTCAATCCTAGAGCAGTAGCCAACAGGAAGAATAAATTAATTGTAAATGGGTTGCTTCCATCTACCTTTGGTGAAGCATTTTCTGAGGCTTAATCCCCAAAACAAAAACTGGGGAGCCTCTGATTAAGTCTATGATACCTTACATTTTCTCAACTCTGTCTTCAGAAGTGCCAAAGAAAAAGTCCAGACTGGATCGCTAAACCTGTTCGGATCCACTTTTCTTTGGATCCAACCAAGAAATGAATGGATCCAAGTTCTTTGGAGCAGATGAAAAAATCAAAGGATCCAGTTTCTTCAGATCTGAAAATCATACCTCGGACTAAACATTCCCTGACACTGGATCCAGTATCTTCCAGAGTTCCCCTTTAGAAAGATCGTCCCTTGCCTCATCTCATTCTTTCAGGAGTCTAACTGGGAAAGCTCTGGTTAGAACGATGAGGAGGTTCCTCTCAGTGTAGATACAGATAGGTATTCTTCCAGTTCCTACCCCATCAGGTCACAAAGCCTGTCCATCTACCACACCACAACTTCTTGCTCCTTCTCTAATCTATCTGATTGCTTCAGAGTCTCTGGATCTGAACCTTCTGGGTCCATCTGGCTCAGATCTGAAGATAACTTTATCTTTGGATCCAAACCTTTCTCTGATTGTACTGACTCCAACATCTTTGAATCCAGATGACTCTTAGAGCTGAATCAGCCTTGTCAGGTCTGAGGCGTTGGAGTCAACTCAGGTTTTCATAGCCATCTTTACCCTGGGAGCTTTGGCATTGGATAGCTCAGCTCTGACATCCTCCTTGGGGAGATTGCTCTTGAGTGGGAGGCAGTGGTCCAGAAGCATGCCTTCTTAGAGCCAATGTATTCCTTGTCTCTGGAGCGATCTGCCTTCAGGTAGTGAAAAGAGTGTTCTCTGCTCTGACAGGATGGATGGGTCTAACCCCCTTGGATCTCCAATCTGGTTCTCAAATGTCTCTGCACTTAGAGCCACATCATTCTACACCACAAGGATATCCATCTTAAGGTCCTCAGACTATCCAGCAGGGTTTACAATCTCTTCTAGCACTCACTGGAACATCCCTCTGAGGAAGTCCTGAGGAATATTAAGGACAAAAGAAGGCACTTAGACTCTCTGCAAGAGTCAGTCACTGAGAATTCTGATTTTGATGAGGGAGAAGGGTCCCTGTGATCACCTCTGGAAGATGTCTCATTTGGAGACATCCTTGAGATTCTTAAGCAGAGAGGTTGTTGGTCCTCCAGTAACACTTCACCTGAATAATCATTATTTCTGGATGGCTTTGGAGCTAGCCCATCTATCTCCTGGGTTACTCTGCCCACTGATGAGCTCATTGATTTGGTCAGTAGGCAGGCATAGAAGGAACTTGGCTCAGCTAAGGCAATCCCTAAGATACCAGATCGGATTCTGTCTCCACCTGTCAGGAAGGAATTCTGAAGTAAGGGGGTACCTGATGCCATGGTCATGGTGACAGCTGTCAAGAAGGAACCTGCTAAACAAAGTTCATGTGTTCATTCCCCAAAAAGGGAGCCTAGGGTAATGGACAGATTTTGGAAGTGTGAATATACATCAGCAACCTTTGCCCTCAGGTTTCTGAACTATATATTACATTTTATTAACTACAAAGGGACTTGATCAATTCATTTTTCAAAATCCTTTTCCAGGACCAATACTACTGAGGCTCCATCATCTGTGGCCTTTCAGCTGGCTACCCTTCATTCCATTTCAAATTTGTTCATGAGGCTTATCCCACATACAGCTGAAGATGCCTCAAGAACCGTGGGTTCAGGCATATCCATTGGGCAACATGCCTGGATGTTTGCGTTTGGATATTCTTCTCCTGGTCAGTGGTTGCTGCTTTGTGATTTGTTTGTTCTGGTTATTAGAACATGGCTGGATGTGCTTATGTGGTTTTTTGGAGCCTTTCTGGTCCTCGTTTGTCAGCGCACCCTTTGATGGCAGTTGGTGGTTTGGCCTAAAAGTGAAGAACACATACTCCAGCTTTGAAAAGGATAGAAATACCCCCTCTGCAGTGGGTGTATGTTTTTTCACCCCTCAATGATCCTTTTCTAGGAATCAATAAGGTGGACAGAAAATGTGGTTCAGAAAGTGCCAGTCTCCTTTCCAGGAGACAAGTGGGGATAGCTCCCCTAGGGTCAGAGAGGGGAACTCTAATGGACGATGATGCCCTCATGGCAGAGGAAGCCTGCAAAACCAGGGGTCCAGATTTTCTTTCTCGGATAGACCTTATCAGTGCTCCTGAAAGAGGCCTGATTGTCCCCCTCTGGAACAATTGGGAGTTAACTATCCCTGCACCAGAGTGCCTGGCATGATATAACAAGAGATACTTGAGTGCAGAGGATTATTTTCAGAGGTTATATAATTCCTTTTGCCCTTCCTCTCCCAACTGCATACAAATATCCCGATGTTCCACCCAGCCAGAGGAAAGCAGCAGCACTAGAAATGCAAAAGCTGCTGGAAAAAAGTGTCATCCAAGAGGTCCCACCAGGCCAGATAGTATCCGGAACTTTTTAAAGTTTCTTTTTAGTACCAAAGAAAAGAGAAAGCAGGGGGCTAGAGACCAATTTTGGATCTCAGCACCTTGAACAAGTCAGTTTGACATACAAAGTGTTGGATGCTCATGGTTCAGCCCATTTTACCGCTCCAACCAGGCATCTACTGAGAAGAGCAAGGGATCATCTGGGGATTATTCTCATCTGGGGATAACCATAATTTACAAGAAGTTTCAGTTACAGCCAACCCAAACCTACTATGAATTCTAAGGTTTGGTTGGTTGTACGTGAGAACCAGTCACTATCAGTTCAGAGCCCTGCCCTTTGGCCTCACCACAGCCTTCAGGATGTTTACCAAATGCATGGCAGTGCAATACCAAAATTTCAGCTTGGTTAATCCTTTAAGCCTTGGGGTCAATGTCAACTGCCACAATTGTACTTCCTCTAGTAAAAATTCATATGAGAATTCTTCAGTGTATGCTAGCAACACAGTGGTCAATTCTTTATCAGTGCCTGTTAACAAAAATAAGAGGCATACAAGCGATATCTCTGGTGGTGGAGTCAGTCAGATCAGGTTCTACAAGACCATCCTTTCATTCTCCCTCAACCCAAGGCCATAGTGACCATGGGCGCTTCCAAGATTGGGTGTGGGTTCCCTTTCTGGAAAAACAGTCCAAGGTCCCCCAATTTGCATATGAGTGTTCTAGAGATGAGAGCAGTACTCTTCCAATTGCATGCCTTCCAGGATATTCTTTCTTTAGGGACAATTGCAATTCAAACAGACAATATGTCAGTAGTTTGGTACATCAAAAAAACAAGTAGAAACCAGATCTTACCCCTTGTGTCAGGAAACACTCAATGTGTGGCAGTACGCAATCTCATCCAACCACATTCCGGGGAAGTCCAATGTGAAATTAAGCAGGTCCATTCTTCTACCTCATGGGTGGTCTGCCAAAATGAAAGTGGCAGAAATGATTTTTTGTTAATGGGGCCAGCCTTGCTGTGATCCCCTTAATTCCAAAATTGCTGCAGAAAGCTGCCAGGTTGAAGAGCAAAAGCATTGCACCTTACTGGCCTCAAAAGATTTGGTTCTCCTTCCTCTGGCCTCATCTGCTTAACCAACCTTGGATTTTGAATCTGATTCTAGACCTCTAGTCTCACCTGACAGTATAATTCATCCAGACATCGCAAAACTCAAGCTGACAGCATGGTTTCTCCAGTTCTGTTAACAGCCAGACAACCAATGCTCTCTTCCCCCATCCATCATATTCTTCTATCTTCCCGTAAGCCTTCTGTAAGAAAACTTTACACAAGTAAATGGAAAAGATTTGTTTACTGGGCACAGCAAAAACACATTGACCCCTTCTCAGCTCTTGTACATAGTGTACCTGATTTTTTGGCAATAATTTTTAATGAGGGAGCTAGCTTCTCAATGATTAAAGTTCAGTTAGCAGCAATCTTTACCTTTCAGATTGGAATTAAGAATTCTTCTGTGGCTTCTTCTAAACTTTGTAAAGCATTTTTGAGAATCACACTCTTGCTGAGACCCCTGTATAAAGATGAAAACATAAACAAACTTCAACAATGCAGAAAACACTTATAAAGAAGCCAAATATCCAATAACCAGCAAACGGGGTAAAATTCTTCAATTACTTTATTACATTCTTTCTGGTACCTCGGCCTTTCACCTTCAAAGGAATGGTTATTGGATGTTTGGCTTCTTTGTAAGTGTTTTCTGCACCCCTGGTGGCCATTACCTCTGCTAGAAGAATTTCAGAACTTCAAACATTGTCATCTAAACCTCCCTACTTGATCTTTAAGGAGAGAGTCACATTACATACCAATATTTCTTTCCTTCTTAAGGCAATATCAGAAACCAGTATCAATCAATCCATTAATTTACTCGTCTTCTTTCCGGAATTTGCAAACAAAGGTGAACATATGTTGCATTTATTGGATGTTCACAGGCAATTATGTTTTTACTTACACAGGATGAAAGAAATCAGGAAGATAGATCAATTATTTGTGCCCTTTGCAGATTTTAAATTGGGCAAACCAGTTGCAATGATAACTTTAGCCAGATGGCTGACAAATTGCATATATTTTATCTATGACAAGTTGTGTCTAACCTTAGCAAAACCTCTAAGAGTCCACTCAACTAAGTCTATGACAACTTCTTCAGTGTTTCTATCTAGAACTTGCATGGATGATATCTGTGCATCTGTGACTTGGTGAAACCCTCATACCTTAATCACTCATTATACACTAGATCTGGTCTTGAGGGGAAGAGTAGCCTTTGGCTCAGCTGTGCTTAGGAATATCTTTCCTTAGAGTCCAGCCAGGATTTTATACAGCTGGGGACTCTGAATTGACAACAGAAAAAAGTCATGTACTTACCAGAATGTTCCATCTGTGTTGTCCATTTTCATTCTTCCTGAACTTCCTGCCCACCGACCCCAAATCCTTTTCATTATGAAATTCTGGAAGAATGAGAAACTATAAAGACACCATTCCTTAATACTGAGCTCCAGATATTGACTTTCTGTCAGGAAAGTTAAAGTAGTTCTTTCTGCTTTATGTAAAACAGCAAACAAGATCTGAAGTATGTTGGGGTTGATGCATTATGGGCAAGGGAGGAGCTTGAGAACTTTTTGGTGGCCAAGGATCAGATCTGAACCCATCAGTTGAGGAAAAATTAAAATGGGAAACATGGATGGATCTTTATGGTAAGTACATAACTTTTTTTAATGTAGCTGAAAGCTATTTTTCACTGGAGAAATTGTGTTTATTTTACTTTGTGGGCTAGCAAAGAATTTTAACGTAGTTTTTACTGTGTTTCTCTGTGAAAAAAGAATCCTTTAAAGAATTTTTGTTTTAATGGCACTTGCTGCCTGTTTCTCCTGGGAAGGATGCTCTATTTTTGGCTTTAACATGGAATATTCTGTTGGTCCCAAAGTTGGTTCTTCTTCTAGCCTCAAAAAACAAAGAGTTAAGGAGCAGTCTTAGCTCGAATTGTCATTCTTATTGTGTGGGGATGGTGGGGGGGTTCTTTTTTTTAGATTATTTCTAGAATATGCCAGTGATTTTAGTGGGAGAATACTGAAGTTTCTCTATCCCTAAGAAAATACTATGAGCTGTTACAGAAGGAATTTTTAGAACCTGCAGCCATTCCTCCAGTTTGTCAGGTTTGGAGGATGTGTGTGCTGCTGCCTGAAAATTCTCCTGGCAGTCAGCTATCTGCCCCTAAAAAGGCAGATGGAATGTATCAAGTTCCTGTGGCTTTTAAGTATTTATACGCTTTTCCCAAACCTAATTCAAGAAATGTAGCTTTAGTTAATTCTTCTGCTGTTAAACACTTCATTAATTCATATCCTACTATTTTAGATGGGAAGATTATTGATAAGTATGGGGAAAAAGTGTATGCTTTGCAACTGTGATTTTCAGAATTTTGAATTGTCAGGTTCAGATGCAAAGGTTTGTACTAATTGCAAAAGTATTAGGAGTATTTAGCTTGCAGTTTCTTCTAATGAGGGAAAATCTGTGTTAAATAATTTATTTTTTTCTAACTGTATACAGAGTATGTGC
Organism: Protopterus annectens; assembly: GCF_019279795.1. NCBI lineage: Eukaryota > Metazoa > Chordata > Ceratodontiformes > Protopteridae > Protopterus > Protopterus annectens. The sequence continues at coordinate 1,724,362,637 of NC_056735.1, forward strand.
ATGGCACCATTGATACTTCTTCCTGGGTTATGTCCACTGGTACTTTTTTGAGGAGGTTTGCATAGCTGTACTCTCAGAACCTCCCAGATGATGTTAAAAATGAGATTTTAAATTCTCCTTTTTTATAAAGATTTAGTTTTTGGCCTCTGTGCTGCAGAGGTGATCAAAAAGTGTGTTGAAAGGTTAAGCTGATACAGGGAATCTCTAAGATTTTTCAGCCATCGTTTTCCAAATTCCCAAAGTCCTCATCCAGTTTTGGTAAGGTAAGAAACAGAATAAGCAGTCTCAGCAAAATGCAGGTAAACAGAAGCTTAAAAAAAAAACATAAGGACTTCCAAATGAATTCTGAAATCTGCTCATACCGAGGACAATCTAGTAAATCAGAATGACTGTTTAAGTGACCCCCCAACCCTGGCAGACCCCCTTTCCTTCCAAAAAGTCTGAATTTCCAATTTCTTCTTTGGCAACAGATAGTTTCAGACAGATCGGTTCTGAAGGTTATTCACCAAGATTATAGAAGGCAATAGGAGGAAACTCCTCCTTTACAGAGGTAATTCCTCTTCCTCCAGACCAGACTCTTTTATTTCCACCTGTCCATCATATTTTATGCCAGGGAGTGATAGAACCAGTTCCTCCTTCCCAGGTGGTGAAGGGGTGTATGTATTTATTTTTATTCAAGGTTGTTTTTAGTGCCAGAGAAAAAAATACTTGGAGACCAGTTCTGGAACTGTATTTCCTAAACTTGTTTGTAGTTGTGCCCAAATTCTAAATGATGTCACTTACTTCTTGGTAAAACTAGATTTAAAAGATGTTTATCATCACATTTCTTTTCATCCAGACTATAGGCATTTCTTATTGTTTTGCATGTCTGGATCACATTATCAGTTCTCTTCCTTACCCTTTAAACTATCACTGCACCAAGAGTGTTCACAAAGTGTCTCACTCCAGTTACAGCATATTGCAGGCTACATGGTATTCGCATTTTTTTCATATTTAGATGACTTGCTTATCTTTGCAGAGTCTTTTTCAAAGTGCCAGGAATCTCTCTCTTGAGTGAGAGATAATGTTACACAAGCTGGGATTTCAAGAGAACATTCAAACATCTTTATTGACTCCTTCTCGTGGGGTTGTGTTTTTAGGATGTCAACTAGACAGCATAGTTTAAAGAGCTTTACTTCCACAGAAAAAAAATAGATCTATATCTAGATCTATTTCTACAGTTTTCCACTCAAATTTGGTCATTGCGAAGAAATGCCGAAGGATCTTGGGTCTCATGACTTCTCTGATTTTAATTAAACCCTTAGCAAGACTCTATGTGTGAAAGATACAGTGGTATCTGAAGTCTCTTTTGGTCCCAGTGCTGGGTTTTGTTAGAAGAGAAATCAATTGGTGGAGAGAGCATATATCCCTAAATCCAGGCCTCCCCTTCTTCCTCCCAGTTTCAAATCAGCCACCACAGACACTTTGAACTGTGTTTTGGGGAATAGTTTCAGGGGGGATAAAAGTGCAAGGTGTGTGGGACACCTAGGACAAATGCAAGCACATAATTTTAAATATAAAAAAGACACTTTCCCTGCTGTCTGAATCATCTTTGGTCCTTGGGACCTCTTTGTGTTATTACAGATAATATCACAGTCATGAGGTACATCAACAAGCAAGGGAGAACCTGGTTTTACTCCATCTGCAGACTAGCCATATTAGCTTGAGATACAGCTACACAGTGCAATCTCACTCTGCAGGCATCTTACATTCCATTAGAGCAAAACTGTGCAGCAGACAAACTGATCAGGACAAGGGCATACCCTCATGAATGGAAACTAGATTAGGGGGCTCTTCTAAGATTTGATCCATCTGTGGAGAGTCCATTAAGTAGACCTCTTTGTCTCCTCGTTGAATAATTAGCTGTTATGATTCTTCTCCAGAACTCCATGCAAGAAGACCTGGAAAACAGATGCTTTTTCTTTTCCTTGGAAAATAATGTTTCTGTATGTTTTTCCACCCTTTTCACTAATATCCATGGTCATTCTAAAGATTCAGAAGGACTCTCTAAATATGATTGTGGTGACTGCCTTCTAGCCCAGGCAACTGCGGTTCTCACTTCTTTTGGAAATGGTCAAAGGCAAATACAACATGCTTTTATTCACAGATTGGACCTTCTCACACAAGTCGGTTGTTTGATACATCCCCAACTCCAAACACCTGCAGCTAACTCCTAAATGGTAGAATCATAGAATCTTTTAGGCAACTAATCTCTGAGGTTGTGTAGCAGGTATTAAAGGAGGCAAGAAAACATACTACTGGAAAATTATATAGTAATAAATGGAAAAGATTTTCTAGTTGGTGTCAAGATAAGAACCAAGACCCTTTCAAGGCTAGTTTTCCCTAGTTCTACATTATTTGTGTGAGTTACTATCCCCTGGCTTATCTTACTTCTCCTTCAAGTTTAATCTATTGACCATTTCAGCATGTCTTCCCACGAGTACCCCTCTTTTAATGCAATCTGATGTGAAAGTTATATACCAAGCACCCTAAGTAACAGATGGCTCCTCTTTGGGATCTTAATTTTGTCTTGGAGAAATTAACTCTTGCTGCATTTGAACCAACTCATTAGGCTGATTTGAGGTTATTAACACAAAAAACAGTATTGCTGACTGCTGTGACTTCTGCAAGAAGAGTATCTGAGTTGCAAGCTCTTGAAGTGGCTTTATTCTCATTTTCCACAAAGACAGAGTTTCCTTAAGAGCCGGTCTTTCTTTTATGACTGAGGTGGTATCCAAGTTTACTTTGAGCCAAGCTATCAATCTTCTTGTCCTCTTTCCAGAACCAAAAAATGAGAGTCAAAGGATACTTCCTACATTAGATGTCTATAGACAGCTCAGGTTCTAGCTTGACAGAACTAAATCTTTCTTGTGAAGGTAAGAAGAATGGACAGTCTGTGTCAAAGCAAACAGCAAACTATTTCCAAATGGTTGTCTCATGCCTTAACCACATGTTATACCTACCACAGCAAGGCAATTCCAGACAAGTTCAAGTCTCATTCCACAGGGTCTTGGCCTCATCTGTGGAGTTTTTTTGGAAATGGTTGGATTTTAGAAGTATTCTAGAAGCAGAAGCTTTGCTCTCATTTCTTTACAAAGCACTATAGACTAGATTACTTTTCCAGTTCTAAGACTGCCTTTGCTAGGACCATTCTACACAGGCTTTTGGACCCTCATACTTCTTCCTGCCATTGAGTGCAAGCTGTGGTAGTCACTCCTTATAACTATGGCTACTGCATTAGTGATCAGTGTGATGAACATAATAGAGCTGTGTAAGAAAGCTTACCATAACAGTAGATGTTTGAGTATAACCGCAGCAGTTGCCACTCCCTCACTTCATCACATTTAGTTTTGTATGTCTTTTGTTTCCAGGCTGAGGATTTCTAATTTTAGTTTTCTAGCACTGACATTTTCAGGACTCAAGCCTCCCTCTCTCAGTTGGCATGAAAGCTCTGAAGGACTTGGTGCTCAAACTTGGGATTTTAGTCAATGAGCTGCTAATGGTTTGAGTGCATGGAGGGTGCCTGAAACTTTAGATGCTGACTGGCTACTGAAGCAGTAATTCAAACATCTACTTTTATGGTAAGTATACTGAAATACTGTAGTTGTATTTTATGATAAGTTTACTTACACAACTGTACTTTCTGACTAGAATATTGCCTTGTGTGAAAATAGCTACTCTCTTTTCATGAAGAAAACACAGGTGCTAAAATATAGACCCCACTAATCTTTAACATATACCCCAGTTATCTTAACAGTCACTGCAAAAATTCTAAGACAACAGTTTGGATTCAGGGTAAATTGATAATAAAATCATGCATTACCAGAAAAAGCAACATTTGTAGCCCTTCTGTAGATCTTATTATTGCCCACTGGTAGCTGTTCAGAGAGAGAAAAGTTCAGTACTATAGTGTCTCATAAAACCAATAAAGTTCACACCCCTGACTGTCAGATTGAACAACTGAATTAGCATAATCTCCATTGTTCTTCTTTCTTCACTAAATATTTTTTTTTATTATTTCAAATAAGATGTCTTAAACATTACATGAAATAAAGATAAATAACATATTTACAATTTACAAAAACAAACATTACTAAACCATAACCATTATATAACTATTTTACATTAGGTGTTTATGCAAATAATATTGAAATATTATATAGTTAGAAACATATACATAAAGATGATATATCTATCTTTTTCTTTTTTTTAGATTTAGAGTAATAGTAAGTAGAGAAGTAGTAAGTATTTCTCTGTTCTTTCTGTTCTGTTTGTTAATATTTTGTTGTTGTTGTCTGTTGTTGTTAATTCTTAAAGCATTTGAGCATTGGGCATTTTCTAGTTTCCAGTGTATAGTTATGATTTCACATTAGATTGCACAAGAGTGACCATAGTTTTTTTGTGTGTCTTTTTAATAGGAGGGTTTTGGAATAGAAGAACATTGAAAATTAAAGACATTGTTATAAACAAATTTATTAAAAAAACAGTCTGAAAAAAAGTACATAGATTTCAGTACATATTGAGACATATATACATTCAAAAAACATGCTGCATCTCTGTTTTATCTCTTTCATCTGATCTAACATTGATCTTCAATAAGTAACAACATGTTTACCTATGGTGTATAGATGTCTTCTGTGTAGATATCTCAGTAATTAAATATATTTTAATTGATTTAGTAGAAATTTTTGATTTTTTTTAGAATATTACTTTATTCTTCTTCCTTTGGGAGATAGTTGTTTATTAAAGTATAATAATTCCAGTATTTTTTTTTCATGATAGTTTTTTTTTTTTAACAATTTTATGAATATTACCTGTATAAACCTGTAACATGATGTGGCTGTAATGAATAGAGCTTAAGGTATTCAATGAGCTTTGGAGCTGTTGCATTTAGTTAAGGTGTTTGTTGTTATATTTTATTTGCATTTGTTCTATTTTATTTATAAGAAAATGTATTTATTATATTAAAAATTGTAATTATTCTTTTCTTCTGTTAAGTGCTTATTTCTCCCTTAGTAAGAGTGTTTCCCCTTTGTCTTTTCTTTAATTAAGTTATTTATTTTTTTTCATTGGATTTAATATATAGATTTAATAGTAGAAAAGATAGAGGAAAATAAAAGAATGGTCAAAATTATATATTTGGTATTTTGTTTATATATATGTTTTTTGGACACTTTTTGTAATATTTTAATATTATTCCTTTTCTTTTTTTAATATTATACCTTTACATAGTTTGAATGCAATTTTTAATCCATATTGCTTTGTATGTAATTATTCTTGATTTGTCTATATAACTGTTATAATTGATTTCTACACTTAAAAGTTGGAATTTATGTGTTTGATTATTTGTGTTTCTTCATAAAATTCTTTGAAATCTGTCAATTTTGTGATATAGGAAGGTATCCTAGTATGGGATTTTGAATAAAATGTGTAAAAAGCTCTATCTCAAAGACTATGGGCATTATGATCAGATAAGGGACAATTTATGATGATTTGTTGATTTTGTTTTTAGGTCATTGGCAACATATATATACTCTATCAATTAGTTCTAAGTAGTATACCTACTCCTCTTTTTTTGTTCATTGTTCTTCTTTCTAAAGGTGTATGGAGATATCCTTGAAGGACCATAACTGTTGTACCTGAAACAGAATAATCATGGTGGAGTCAAGAAACTCCATTTTCATTTCTTGTGTTTCTTGCTTACCTTTAACGTTTTTTTGTTTTTACAAAAAACAAAGGGAGAATTATATTCTGTTTGAATGGCGAATGCAAGTAGTTAACCTTGCTATAGTTTTTATTTTGATACTGGATGAATGAATACCCCATTAACTTTATAATATTTGAACTTACTTAGTTGAAGTCAGACACATTAGTGGGTGGTCTTGAAGGGTTCTGACTTATTAGGCTGAGACCAAGTCTGTGATACCTTTCCGTCTGGCAGTGACAGTGCTAACTGGGCTTTCACTATTGCATCACAGCACTCCATATGAAGTGTAGGCCTTGGCACTGGCCTCTTTCACAATCATTATTAGGCATTATTTGGTTGTGTTGTGCTTTTCCTGTGCTTCATATTTTTGACAGTTAATTTGTTTAGGAATTATGGGGATTTTATTTTATCTTTGGACATTCTTGTGTTTTTTTACTGAGACAAAAGTAGAATCCACGCACATTAAATAAGCTCAAAGATTTCTGTGTGTTACAGTTACTGTTTGAGTTGCTGTTCAGGTGTTGTATTTTAAGGTATGTGTGTTGAAAATGTTTTACACATCCCTGTAAATAAGTAAGATTTCTCTATTGTCATAGCCCATATGATCTAGGTATCTATATATAGTTCTCTTGAACAGACATAGATAGATAGACACTCACAACAGTATATATAAACCCAGTGTTATACACAAATATGTAGATATAAAAATAAGTGCTACAGTTGCATGAATGACTTGCACAGCTTTAAAATTAACTTAACAAAAATAATTTATTTATTGCTTTGTTTTAGAATTCCAGGATCCATTTGCTGTCGTTGCATTACTAGAAAAGGACCTTATTGTCATTGACCTTACACAAAGCAAGTAAGTTTGTTTTGTTACTGTTCAAAGAAATTTATTCTTATGATTGTTTTCTATGATGTAATTCAGTTATGCTGGTACTAAGCTTCAAAGTCTAAGTGATTTCTGTTTGATTTGTACATTTGTATTTTTCAGTCATTTCAAATCTGTGGCACACAGGTGGTGAATAGCAAAGCATCTATCACTGCTGAGCATATAATCTGTCCCCTGTTATGAAAGATGCTAATGATGTCGATGATGGTGGTGATGGTATATGTGTTTGTGTACCTGAGTATCTGCACGTACGCACATGTGTGTGTTTAGTATAGCTATGGCTTTGTCTATATTCTCCTTATGGTAAAAGTAAGAAAGTAGTAATAGCAGAGTAAGGAAAAAGATTATTGCCAGTACACCCTGTATTAATGATTAGTATTATTATCTGCCTAAATTCAGATCTGTGAATACAACAGCTGTATTTTCACAGATGTATTCACAGACCCACATATGCTGAGGCACTTAACTGTAAACTTCCTAAACCACAAAGAGCTCCTAGATGAAGTACACATAACAAATACCCTCAGCAGCCCCAAATGCAGTCTTTCAAAACAACATCCACATCAACACATAGAGCTACATCAGCTGGAGCCTCTAACTCCAAACCCATAAGGCAAGCCACCAGACAATCCAACATTCTAGACATTGGAAACTCCATCGTGAGGCACACTGATGTCCCTCTCACCAGCCTGAGTAAGGAGAAAGTCACGGTCAGTTGCTTATCAGGGGCTAGGATCCACCATATTACGCAGGTACTCGTGTCTTTGGAACACAGTTACCGATATGACTGAGTCCATGTGGGAGTAAATGACCTGAAACATACCTGTCTAGACTATATGAAGAGAGACATCTTGGAGCTCTTGGAATATGTGTCTCAAGCTGGTATGAGCCTAGCATGGAGCAGCATTTTACCTTTTGCAAGGATGATTCACAATATGAACAAAAGATGACTGACTTTAATAACTGGCTTAGTTTCTGGTGTCATTCTAAGGGGGTGCAATATTTGTCTGCATGGAAGGAGATGGTCAGCAGACCATGCTGCTTTGCCAGGGATGATCTACACCTCTCCCCTCTAGGCTTTTTAATAAAATATTGTCTTCCCCATAGTGCCTTTTTAGGCAATGCCAAACTGAAAGTACTTCCAATGCAGCAAACCAAGAAAATCTAAAGGTATTATTTAGTGCTCAATGTTAGGAGTCTAAACAAAAGACTCCACTCCCTAGAAGCTCTCTATCTACATCTGTGCGGTCACTGAGACATGGTTTAAAGCTGTGGAGGGAACACCAACAATGCTAGGTTATAATGTCTTCCACACATGTAGGCCAGCTACTTCACAGGCAGGGACTAAAGGTGCAGGTGTCTCTGTTTACATCAAAAATCAGTATACTTTAAGGCTGGTCAAACAGGACAATGCACTTGAGCTGCTCCATGTTAAAATCATCATAGGCAAAATCCAATACCACTTCCTTTCAAGCTATCGGCCCACCTCTATGACCCAGGAAACCCATGCCATGTATTTAAACTTATTAGAAACACTAACCATCCAACCCAATACCATATTCATGGGTGACTTTAATTACCCCACTATTAACGGGGAATCCTACATGACTCAAAATGTACATGCACAGAGATTCCTGGATTTTGTAAACACAAACTCCCTGGACCAGGTAGTTAATGCACCCAATACCATATTCATGGGTGACTTTAATTACCCCACTATTAATGGGGAATCCTACTTGACTCAAAATGTACATGCACAGAGATTCCTGGATTTTGTAAACACAAACTCCCTGGACCAGGTAGTCAATGCACCAATAAGGAGTGCAACCATACTGAATCTGGTCCTCACTAATATAGGAGAGTGCTGCAATTTGATTTTTGTTAGAGTGCTGCACAGCCCCTACTATAATGCCTTACTGGTAAGGGCAGACCATAAAATGGTCTCTTTTGAAGTAAAATAAAACCTGGACCCATAGCCAAACCTAGAATAGTCAGAAACTATTCTAAAGCTAGCCTCCTGCTATAATGTGAGAACCTGGCAAAGTTTCAAGCCCCCATAAACCCTATGAACACTGCTGCCTATGCAGAACTGTTCACAGAAACCCTGTACAAGCATGTTAATAGCTGCATAGCTGTACCCACCATGAAGAAGTACAAAACTAACTAAAAAAAAACAAGCCAGCCTGGTGGAATCCCAAAATCAAGTGGCTGTACAACAAGAGGAAGAAAATCATGGCATAAATTAGGAGGTGCAGCACAAAGCAGGATAAAAGCATCTCAACAAACTAAACAAACAACTCAGAGGACAGATAAAGTCTACCAAAGCTAAATTTGAGGTAAGTTTGGCCTCCCAGGCTAAGTACAACCACAAAGCATTCTTTAGTTATGTCCACAACCTTAAAAGCAATGCACAATTGTGTGTAGAGCTCATTGTAAATGTAGCCACCTATACTGAGCCAGAAGACATAGCAAACCTCATGGCTGAGAAGTTCATCTCCAACTTTACACCCCTCTCACCCCTCAAACTTCTCTCAGGAAATAGCATCAAATATAACGTCCCCCTACTATCAGTATGGCACATGTCCTTAATGCTCTCTCTAAGACCAAGAACACTGCATCAATGGGCCCAGCCAATATCCCAGAATGACTTCTAAATAGCATGAAAAAAGACCTATCAGGGCCTCTAGAATTACTATTTAACTGTAGCCTCCAAACAGGCTTCGTGCCTCATATTTGGAGAAAGGCAACAGTCATCCCTCTGCACAAAGGTGGGGCATCTACAGACCCTGGAAACTACAGAGCCATAAGTCTCACTATTCTTAAATGTAAAGCCATGGAAAGAATTATCATGGGCATGATCAGTAGAGACAGAGTAAATCTCCAGACACTAGACCCAACCCAGTTTGGTTTTGTCAAGGGAACATCATGCCTACTCAGCCCGGTGGACTTCTTTGAGAAGGTCACCAAAGCAATGAATGAGGGCTGAATTGTTCACACAGCCTACCTTGACCTGGCCAAGGCATTTGACACAATACCCAACTCGGGCATTGTTGACAAACTCAAGAAGCTAGGTACAAACCCATATGTCACCCAATGGATAGCCAACTGTCTCACAGACAGGACTCAGGAAGTTAGAAATTGATGAGTCCACCTCTACAAATAGGCCACTCAGAAGTGGAGTACCTTAGGGATCAGTTCTTGTACCACTCCTTTTTGGCATTTACTTCTCAGAAGTCAAGGCCAATGTCAGTGATCTCTCAGTGACTATGTTTGCAGATGATTGCAAATTAGGAGCCGTCATTGAATCTCACACTGATACAAATGCTCTCCAGGAGGGGTTGACATAGACAAACAGCTGGTGTCAGAGCCATTGACTAAAACTAAATGCCAAGAAATGCATAATAGCATCCTTTGGGAAGTTATCCATCCCTGGTAACTATCATATTGACCACACACCCCTTAGAGTTGACTCAGTAGTCAGAGACTTAGGGGCACACAGATAGTAATCTAGCCTTTGACCATCATGTGTCTACAGTGGTGAGGAAATCATTCTGTATTGCACAACTTATAAACAAAGGTATGGTATCTAAGTCCAAGGAAGTCATTGTTCCACTGTATTCGGCATTCATCAGACCTATCATTGAGTACAATGCCCCCTTTGCTATGTACCTAACCAGGCATATCCAACAATTGGAATGCCCACAGATGTTCCTCACTAAAAGAATACCAGGGCATAAGTAAAATGTCCTATTCAGACCACCTCAAGGCCCTATCTCTGTATTCTGTCTCCTACAGGCTTTTGAGGGGAAATCTATGCCTGGCATACAGGGCATTGTCTGACCCCACTCTGATAGACCTTTTGCATATCCACAAAACAAACAGCACCAGAATTACCTATTCTAAAGACTTAAACCTTGCCTGTGATATAAATAGGTCCTGCTGGAGAGATACTGTAGGTATGTATTCCAGAGACTGCCATGTCTATGGAACAGGCTCCCCATCCATGTGAAGCAGAGTTCCTCCCTAATGCAATTCAAGTGTAACTTGGACAACTGGATGTGAAACGGGAAGTTCATCCCTGGTTTGGCACCCATGTCTCTAATGGACACAGGTAACCTGTAAATGGTTCATCTCCCAAACCCCTTCTTACATTTATCAAGGGTATCAGAACTTGTCAGAGATTTGGGATGCATGGCTAGGCTTAAAAAGGCCCTTGTGGTCATTAGCTTAATAAACACCTATGAACTCTTAAGAAGTTAAGTTCCCTTGAAGAGGCGGTTTTGTGCATCAAATGTTCCTTAGCCTACAAAACTGATTACAGCCTGAATGTCTGGCAAAACGCTTCCCCTATAAATGATCAACATGCAGTTGCTTGAAAAAGTTGCTTGATCACAGCTAATTCAGAAAACAATACCAATAAAACCCACCAATGTATTTCAGAATAAGTTCCATACATCCTCCCTTGTTGTTTGAGAAGACCCACACCCCTGACTTATTTATATTAACCCCATAGTAACACAGCAGTGGGCAGAAGGGAATTCCCTATAACAGAGTAGCAGTGATGCTGCAGTGTTTCATTGTAAAGCAATGAACTTATGATAAAATATTAATTCTGCCAGCTGTATTTGCACAGTCATAATCTGATCAGGTGATCATTGCCCATATGTGGAGAAGTCTTAAAAAAATGAGTTGCCCTTCCATGCACTTGTCAGCCTGCAAGCACTCATTCTAATTTGAAGAAATGTCAACCTCTGTTTTGATTTACCTTTGTCCTGCATTGCTGAAATGTGCTTTGACTGGAATTCATCAATTTGCTATGGACTGATTGTAACCACTTCACAAAAAGCAGTGTGAAAAATATCCAGAAATAATTCTGTGCTCATAGTAGCACAGAAGCACATAAGTCATTAATGTATTTCAGGGCATCTGGCACTACATGAGAACATAGTCATACTGGTGTGTGAACAAGACAAGAAGCCATTGTGCTGTCATTGTTACATAGGTATGCAAGTTAGCAGTGTTATAGTGGTATTACAAAACTGTTCTTAACTCCTTAACCTGAATCACTACTATCATACCCCATGCCAATAGAAACTCAAACTTTTTCTGCATGGACATAGATATACATATCTCTCTCTCTCTCTCTCTCTCTGTACATATATATATATATATATATATATATATATATATATATATATATATATATATATATATATATATGTATACAGGTGCGTGTGAGTGTGCATGTGTTCCAGAGTATCTTTTTTTTTATAATTGAAGCACTTTCAATTCACATCTACTCATGTTGGTAACCAAACTTATTTTTGGAAAGCTGTTGAGGTGTAATGGACGCATGCATGTTCCACTGTACTTTTCTGTGAGCTCTGGGACGGGGTTTTGCCATTTCCCTGTCTAGAACCACACACTTCATTGGATTCTACAATCTGAAAGTTACTAATATTTATCATTCACACTGCCTGAGTCACATAAGGGCTTTGTGCCTTTGCACAAACCCACACTGACAGCTTTGCAGAGCTCAGCACCTCCTTCTCTTTCTCTGTATGATAGAGGATTGGTGAAGCCCATTCCATTAAGGGAAGCCTAACCCTTGTCACAGAAAGTCAGACATTCAGTCTTTTAATGCCAGATGTAGGACTGACATATTTGAATCTCGTCAGCAGCCTACATCGGTAGATCCCTTTGGGAACTTCCCCTCCTCTTTATTATTATCTACTTTTGATTTTTCTCATTTGTATGTAAAAATGTGTATATTTATGTATGCTTTTCATTTTAATAGACTTGCTATTTACCTCTGCTGTTAATTCCTCTTAGAATTCAAACTTACTGCTGTATTGTTGGTATGCTTCATGCTGCTTTTAAGCAGTTATGAGGCTTTTCTAAACTGTTCTGTAACTTGTACTAGGAAAGTGAAGTTCCATGGTATTGCTTGAACACCAAACCTCTTCTTTCTGTTGTTTAACTACTTTTCTAGAAGTTCTGTCAGGAAAATATTACCCTTTTTCCAGTTTTTCTTCATTTATGTGATATTTACTTTTGATTTAACAACCACTTCAAATACCAAAAAAACAGACTGTTTAAAACAACAAAAAAGCAAGGAATATCGAGTCATTCTGTAAATGTTAGCACTTTTGTCAAGTTTATTAACTCAGATTCATCACACAATTAAATCAATGCACAAGAAACACTTAAATACCCTTCCCAAATCACATGACCTAAACAATTAACTCATCACAACCACATTAAAAATGCTTTAAATATTCAATAATACAAATATATAAACATAGAAATAGTTTACAGAAAAATATATAAAATATTTTAACTACCTATTGAGGCTTTTAAATTTTAAAATACAAGATATAGACCATATGTCATTCAGGCCTCGTCTAACATATGCTCTTGTTAAAATTTGGCAACACAATTACATTTGTTTCAATAATAAAGATATACGACCCCACCCTATCATCCACTACTACAGTATCAATAGCTCGGAACAATTAATGAATACAGGTATCTTTAACGTGCTTAGCTAAGGTATTTTCAACTTTTCCTTTTCTAATACTATATAGATGCTCCTACACCTGCTTTCTTAATCTGCTATCCATTTTGCCTATGTAAAAACTTGGGCAAAATTGGCTTAGAGCTAGGTATACCACTCAACTTGTGTTACAATTAAACCTATGTCTACTTGTGAAATCATTGCCATGGATGGAGAAGTTAGCACCCGTCTACATATATCTGCAGTAGTTGCAGGATTCACATCTATACATGCCCACTATCCTAGGGGGTACTATATGTTTAAAACTTAGAACATCCTTGAAATTACTTGCTCATTGAAAAATCACCCTAGGTAAAATTCCAAGTTTGTCCAGTTCATCATCAACCTTAATCAAATTCCAATTTTTATATAAAATATGTTTGATCACTTGTCCATCTACATTAAAAGGGGTAATGAAAGCTATGCTAAAATCAGGTTTGTCTCCACGAGTTTGGAATCCATTGTTTATAACTCCTATTTCATTAACTGGTCTATTTTTATTCAATAATGCTTTAAAATAGACTACACTCCTTTTAGTTTTAACTTCAATAATGATTTCTCGCAAAAATTATATTGGTTAACCACTCTTCATGAATAATCCATCAAGAAAATTACATTCCAGATCAAAATCACAATCTGGTGCACATATGGGCAGCCCGCATGAGCTGTCCTTTAACCACAGACTTCTTCTGATGCCGTGGATGTGCACTACTAAAGTGCAGAAACGAGTTGTAGTAGGTCTCCTTCCTGTGAATCTTGGCTATATATTGCCCATCAATTATATCTTTACTCAGATCCACATCCAAGAAGGCTATTCTGTCATACTGAAAAGTGTAGGTAAAAGAAAGGAACTCCGTTGTGCTATTACATTAGTCAATAAAATGTATAAACACATCCAAGTCTCCCTTAAAAATAATAAAAATATCATCTAAAAACCTTGTATAAAAATAAATTTGTTGTTAATACTTGTTTCTTCTATTATGAATAAAGTGTTCTTCCCAGTATGCCATGACTAAATTAGCCACATTAGCACCTACTGGAGAATCCATTGCTAATCCATAGTTCTGAATATAAAATTGGTGGTCAAACATAAAATAATTATTAGTTAAGATGACATCTAAAAGTTCTTGCACCAGGGACATCTCAGTTACAGATGCCCCTCTATCTCTCAACAGTAATATATTCCACTCAATACACTGTTCACGAGGTATGACCATATATAGGTCCTTAACATCAATTGTTGCAAAATTGTAGCTACTTTCAAATTTCAACTTATTAATACTTTCCAAAAAAGACCAAGAGTCCTTACATATAAAGCGTTCAATGGTCACATACTTCTTTAAGATCGCATCCACATATTTTGCCATTGCATATGTAACTGAACCTTGGCCATTAACTATTGGGGCAATGGTGGATTCTCTAAGTCCTTATGGATCTTAGGAGTCCCAAATATAACTGGTATTTTTGGAGAGGGCATGAATAAATAATTAAACGATTCCAGATCTATTTGATTCTCCATAAGTAAATCATTCAAAAAAATCTTTATTCTTTTATAAGCACAATTTAGCTCATTCAAAGATATAGGAGTGTAAGTTTCTGTATTCAACATTGATAACATCCTATTATTATAATCCACACCATCAAAGAATACCATACCACCTCCCTTATCATAAAGTTTGAGTTTCTCTTGGCATGGGGTATGGTAGTAGTGATTCAGGTTAAGAAGTTAAGAACAGTACTGCAGTACCACTGTAACACTGCTAACTTGCATACCTATGCAACAATGACAGCACAAGTTGTTCCTTGATCCTACCACATCCTAAACTATTTATATGTATTTTTCAGTACTCATCCATACATAGGTTCATAGGTTTTTACTAGGCTAATGACCATTAAGGCCCTTACAGACCTAGATGCACACCCCAAACCATTTGGGTCCCTATTATCATTGGTATCTATGGAGTGGGGGGCATGTTAGTAGGTAGCTAACAAGATTGGTGGGGGTGTCAGGATAATATTTTTCTTATTGACAGCCTTTGTCCATATGAGATATGGCGGCCAGACCATGAGTAAATTTACAGTTTACCATCCACTTGTCAAGGTTTCATTTGAATATGGTCTGAGATGATCTCTGTTTAACATGGACAGGGAGCCTATTCCATAGTACTCAGCCAAAGATAGTCCGTAGCACTCAAACGACCAATAATCCACAAAAAATGCTACAAAAAATGCAAGAAATACTTCCATATAATATACACTTAGTTTATTGCGATCCAACAGTCCATAAACGCACTTAACATTGACAAACAACAGAACGCGTTTTCGTCCCTCTCTACCAGGACTTCATCAGACAATTTCCTAATAATTCTCGAATGTTTACATACTTTAGTTAATACCTAATTATCCAATGAAACAGTTAAAACAATTAAAAACTAAATTCAAATGTGACAATCCTTTCAGTCTGATCATAAATATTCAAAAGCACTAATACATATTCATGAATATAACTTGAACATATAATAAACATTAATGCTGTTCTCCTATTTTTCTTTTACAATTTATTTATACATGATCTCAATTTTAATGTATGCTATATAAGAATTATTTAAAATATTGAACTTAATCCGTGTATATTAAATCTTTATTCCTTAAAACTATTTCGAGGACT
Source organism: Protopterus annectens (assembly GCF_019279795.1). Lineage (NCBI taxonomy): Eukaryota > Metazoa > Chordata > Ceratodontiformes > Protopteridae > Protopterus > Protopterus annectens. The sequence continues at coordinate 1,724,378,499 of NC_056735.1, forward strand.
CATATAAATACAGCTCCCTCTGGTGTGCAAAACCTGCAATAACATATCAAATGTTCATATTTAAAAAACTAATAAACATTAATCCTTTTAATGTATATATAAAAACCATTTGGTATATATAGGAGAAACCATTTGATGTGTGTTAAGAAATAAATATATTGATTTTTACATAAAACAATCAATTATATTTAATAATTTAAATACAGATAAAAATACTGATAAAAATGCATATAAAAGTTAAAATGTTAATTATAGTTAATTATAGTTGTACACCCTTTCCTTCCAAGACCATCATGACTAAAACTTCCTACCATATCTCATATTTGGTTAGCCTTTAATTTTAATAATGGTCTTACAGAAAGCATTTCATTAATTCCATAGTGCTTGGATCCCTTGGGGCACTTAATCTGTCTCTCCAGTATGCTCTGTTCATATCTCACATGAAGTTCAGATTTTCATATCTAGTTTGTCTTGTGTTGTTTGTTTTGCACATGTCCAACAGATCCATCAGGACTGGGTCTGGGGAAGCCTGTAAGCCAGGCAAAGATCCCCCCTCAGCAACCTGTAGGAGACTGAATACAGAGACATAGCCTTTAGGTGATCAGTGTAGGACATCGTATTCATGCCCTGAATTCTTCAGGTGAGAAACGTTTGTGAACACTCCATCTGTTGCAAGTGTTTGAAAGAGGGCAGTGTATTCAGTGATAGGTCTGATAACAACTGAGTAGAGTAGTACTATAGTCTCCTTGGATCTGGATGCCATACCCTTACCTATAGTTTGGGTGATCTTGAATGATTTTTTTTTTTTATATCCTAGCTAGGCGTTAGTCAAAGGCCAAATTGCTGTCTACTTAAGTTCCCAGATCCCTTACTATTGGGTCTATTTTTAGAGGTGTTTTATCAATAGATAATTAACTTGGGCTTGACATTTTTCCAAAGGGCAATGTAATGCATTTTTTTGGCATTGAGTTTTAGACTATGGCTTTGGACCAGTCATTTGTCTATGTTATACTTTCTTGCAAGATATTGATGTCTTAGGGGGATCTATAACAGCTCCCAATTAACCATCATCTTCAAACTTGTCGAGCTAGAGGCCTTGAATGTTAGTTAACCTTGACTTCCAAGAAATAGATGCCAAACAAGAGCAGACCCAGCATGGAGCCCTGGGATATTCTGCTGGTGACTGGTCTCTGAGTGGAGGTGGTGACTGATCTTAACTTCTTAGGTTCTGTCTGTGAGACAGCCAGCAATCTAGTGGGTTATGTATGGGTTTATTCCTAGCTCAGAGAGTTTGTCAACAATGCCTAAGTGGGGTACTGTACTGAATGCATTAAACAGGTCAAAACAAGTAGTATGCACTGTTTTAATGTCATCTGTTGCCTTGGTGACCCTCTCAAAGACGTCTACCATGTTACGTAGGCATGACCTTCCCTTAACAAAGCCAAATTGGGATGGGTTAATTTTCTGTAGTTGCCAATTTCCTTGTTTAGCATTTTCATGATAATCCATTCCATGGCTTTGCATATTAGGCTTGTTATTAGACTGATGAGTCTATAGTTCCTTGTTTTGGTTGGTGTTCCGCCCTTGTGGAGGGGAATGACAGTTGCGGTCCAAGGAACGTAGACTGTTTCAAGGCTGTAGTTGAAGAGTGCCTCAAGTCATCCTGATATGTCATGTTTTAGACTGTTCAGCAGGCAACCAGAGGTGTTGTTGAGATCCATGAAGGTGGTGTTCTTGGCTTTACCAAGAGCTGCCAACACCTGGTCCCTGTTAATAGTTAGGCATATTATGTTGGAGGGGATTTCACTTAGTGGAGCTGGGGGAGATTGGGGGTGGAGGAGTGAAGTTTGAGCTGAATTTATCAGCCAGTAGATTTGCTATGTCCCTTTTATCAATGAAGGTGGTACGATTCACCACCAGTTCAGCAAACTGCTGTATGTTACCTTTAAGGTTCTTGACATAGCCGAAGAAGGCCTTGTGAATGTCCTTAACCTGCAAGGCTGTCCTGATCTTGATGTTGGCCTTGATGGACTTAAATAGACCTCTTTATGTCTTGTTTAGTTGTATAGGGGAGCACTTGTTTTTAAGCGACTTGCTGTTCCTGATGTTGGCTATGAGTTTTCTTACTTTATTATAGTTTAGATAAGGCTTCCATCAGTGGGGTTTGTTTTTAGTGTTTGCTTTGGGTTTACTTCTGGTGGGTATGGTAGCCTCTATGCAGCCCCTCACATGTTTGTTTAGGGACTCTGAATAATTCCACAAAGGTAGCTATGTTCTCGGGGTTAGGGAGATCTTTGAATTTTTACAAACTCTCACTTAAGAGGATGTAGTTTCCCTTAGAGTGGTTCCTAACTGTCCTTAGTTTAGATGGGTTTTCCAGGTTGATTTTTACTTCAAAGGAGACAACTGTATGATTCAACCTAACTAGTGAGGATGTGAAGGTGTGTGTGGGGGTGGGGGTACAACCATGTTGATGAGTAACAGATCTAGTATGTTTGATCCAGGGTTGGAGTGTGCACTATCTGCTCCAGGGCGTTTGTGTTAATTAAGTCCAAGAACTGATATACCTGTGAGTTTGAGGCAGTGTAAGTTTCTCTGTCTCTAAAGGAGTAGTTAAAGTCACCCTTAAACAGGGTGTTTAGTTAGATGGCTGTAGTAGATTTAGGTAAGGGTTGTGAGACCATAAGGGCATAGATATAACCTGTGGCTAGCCATGATATGGTGAAGGACCTTATCTATGGTGACTTGCCAAGGATTAGTTTCATAGTATCATCCTGTTTAACCAACATGGTGGTATGTTTGTTGCTACCGTACATCAAGACCCCTCAACCTTTGGCCCAATTCTGTGATGTTGATGGTGTAAATGTGTGGAAGGCTATGTAGCCTTGCACTGCTGACATACTTTCTATGGCTTTAAACCTGGTCTTAGTTATGGCACAGATGTCTAGATTCTCCAGAGTGAGGAGAGCTTGAAGGGTTTGGAGCTCTTCGTTTAGGCTCCTAGCTTTGAGCAGTAACACCTTACGTTTAACTAGAGATTTTTTCGGAGGGAAAGTTTCAGCACTTATCTAAAAGAAAAGGCGGGACACACGCAGCCCATGCTTGTCAAAGCAGCATGACTTGTTGACCATGTACTCACATGCTGACAGATATTGGATCCCCCTGGAGTGACACCAGAACCTAAGCCAGTTATTAAAATCAATCATTTTATGTTCATATTGTGGCATTATCTTTGGTGAAGGTAGAATGCTGCTGAATTCAAGGCTTGTACCTATCTGTGACACATATTCTGAGAGATCTATTACATCTCTATTTATATTATCTTGTGAGGTACACCTAAGGTTATTTACACGCCGACATGGACTACGATAGAATCATTGGTACCTGGGGTATTTTGACTTGAGTGCATGAGTGATATTGCAGAGCCTGGCTCCAGATACTCAACTAACTGTTATCTTCTCCTTGACTAACCTGGTGAGTTGGGCATGTGTGTGTCACACAATGGAATCCCCATGACAGGAGTATTAGGTATGCTTGCCTTATGGGCTTTGCTGTTGGGGCACCATTGGGTTTAGGCTTATGTGAGATATTTGGTGTTGCTTTCGGTGTATGTTTTAGTGATTGCTGAGAAGCAGTGTTGTTGTTAGGTGACTTTGGAGGTCATTGAGATTTAGAAAGGTTTCTTTTAAGTGCCTCAGCATAAGACAGTATGTCAGTGTGTGTGGTGAGCGGTGTGTGTGAAGGATGTAGTGTGGGTATTCTGGCAACCTCATTTGTATGCAAGGTTTTATCCTTTAAGGAAGCTGTTTGTTTACATCTCTTGAATACAGAGTTATTTTCTTTAATGTCTAAATGGTTGTCTGAGAACATGAGACAATTGCTATATTGTCTTAAGATACTGAAATCTACCAAGTTGGCCACAGAGATGTTTGGAAATTGCATATCCATCTTGTCCAGCCATGTAATAGGGTGGGCTGTTTAGCATTAAGTATTAGATTTTAACAGGGGTCTCATAAGGTAGTTTCTTGGGTTAAGGGCAAGATGTTAGATTGTGCTAGGATATGGTAGTGCTATTTGATATGCAAAGCAATTTCTGGGGTTAAGGGCAAGATGTCAAATAGTGCTAGGATATAGAAGTGTTATTCCATTGCAAGTTAGCTGCTCTAAGCTTAATTCTGCAAATTGTCACACAGTTTAACAGGCTTCCGACCCACTCCAAACTTTATAGAGAGATTTTACTGTCTAGGCATTTCCTACTCTACATAGTAATATTAACTGCTGCTGCTCGGTGAGCAGCTCTGTGCAAACCTACTTGATTTATAACAGAGAAAAAAAACCTTGAAAACTGACTCCTATGCCCTCTAGCCACTGCCACACTTTGAGCTTGCAAAAAGACAAGGTAAACTCCTTCTACTGTTAGACAGGTATCCTGGAATTTCTAAACATAGAAGTACAGCAAAAGTAGCTCTCAAGTGCAGACTAAATAACAAGCAACTACCAATAACTAAGTCCCAGGCTAATTCACCCTTCTGCAAGGTGATTTGGAGGCAAACAGAACTAGAAAAGCCAACAAACAGAGAAATGACTATTTTTGCCACAAAATTTAAAAAAATGCTTTAAAATGCTCAGAAACATTAGTGGCCACTGTATAAAGCAGGACCAAGTACAATAAATCAAGGAAATATTCTTATCTTAGCTTGGATGGCTTTGGATGCAGTTGACACACTTGAAAAGTGTTGCAGAGTCTTCTGTAAGTGAGCACAGAGCCTTGCAAACTTGCCTGATATATAGCAGAAAAAAAAGCTTGAAAACTGACTACAAAGCCCTCTAGCCAATAAACAGCCACATATTGAGCTGCCTGGGGTGCTTTCCAACTTTAAAAGACCAGGTAAACACCTTCTGCCACATGGTGGATGGTCCTAGAATGTATTAATGTAAAAACACAGAAAAAGCATCTCTAAAGTGCAGAACTGAAGATTAAACAACAAACTACTGACAACTACATATCTGGCTAATTCAACTTTCTGCAAGGTGATTTGGAGGCAAACAAAACTAGAAAAGTCAGCAAACACAGAAATGACTATTTTTTGCCACAAAATTAAATAAATGCTTTAAAAGTGATCAAAAACAGTAGTAGTAACTGTATAAAGCAAGTATACATGCAGTAAGTGAAGAATATATTCTTATCCTAGCTTAGATGGTTCTGGGTGCTTTTTAAAGAATTAAAATGCATTGCAGAGTTCTCTATAAGTGAATACAGAGTCTTGCAAACTTGCCAGATTTATAAAAACAAAAAAGCTTGAAAACTGATTTCTGTGCCCCTCTGTTCCACAGTGATGCATCCCCCAGTCACCATTACATAACCATCTCCAAAGCACCATTATGTTGCTGTCTCCTGTGACTGTTACATGGCCATCTCCTCAGTCACCGTTTCATGGCCATATGCCCGTCATCATTATACAGTCATCTTCTCAATTAACATCGAAGATTAAGGCTATGAGCTGTTAATGAGTTACTTCCTGAAATCTTACACTTGATTCTCCCAGCCTTTATTTGCCTACTGCGCATGTACCCCACTAAGCTTTTTGAAGAGTGTGAGGGACATTCTTTGTTTTATGAAGATTGGAAGTTTATTCCACAGACTAGGTAGCCTTTGAGATACGAATCTGTCTCTCCAGCAAGTTCTATTAGAGTCACAGATAGGGTTCAGGTCCATGGAACATGTAACCCTCGTATATTTTTTCTTGTGAATATGTAACATTTTCATCGGGGCTGGATCAGAGAATGTCTTGGAGGTCAGGCATAAGTTGATCTCAATAAACAATATAAGATGGAGTAAAGAGATAGGGCCTTTAGTCAGTCTGCATAAGACATGTATCTTACATTTTGTATTTTTTGTGAGAAACCTCTGGGGCCACTCCAGTTGGTGTTAAGTGCCTAGTTGGGTACATGCAGAAGGGAGCACTGTACTCAATTATGGGCCTGATGATGGCTAACTACAGTGGCACTATGACTTCCTTAGATGTTAATGCCATGCCTTTACTTAAAAGTTGAGCCACACAGAAGGATTTCCTCACTACCGGAGCACCTAGTGGTCAAAGTTTAGGTTACTGTCTATCTGTGTTACTAGGTCTGACACCACTGGGTCTACTTTAAGGGGTGTTCTATCAATATTATAATTTGCAGTGATATCTGATTTGTCAAAGGGTATGATTATATATTTTTTAGCATTTACTCTCAGACTATGGTTTTTGGCACCAGGCATTTGTCAGTTTGTTCGTAGAATGTCACCATCCTTTAAGGATTCAATGATTGCTCCCAGCTTACAGTTGTCAGCAAACTTGGTGAACTAGATGACCCCAACATTGACCTGCAATTCAAAGAAGTATATACCACCAAACATGAGAGTCCCAGCATTGAGCCCTGTCAGACACCACTGGTAAGAAGTTGTGATAATGTGAGGTAGTGCCAGCTATGCCAGGAGAAGTAAGGTAGTGCATGTATAACATATGCCAGCATAGCTAGCTGGAGTTTTGTAAAGAATTATGTGTAATTTGCATATCAAACTGATTTGTACTGGTACTTATGTTGAAAATGTATTTGCAAAGCTGCTTGTGCTAAAAATGTATCAACAGTGGGTCCTGCTGGGCAGAAAAGAAATACACCTGTAAGTCAGACTATTGTAACTGTTGAATATATTGTGACAGAGGAGACTGGAAGAGAAGAGGTTAATCTCAGTCCAGCTAACTTTTTGAAAAATAGTCTGAAATTAAATTACCTGGTTTAGACCATAAAGATCATATCTTACAGTTCTGAATGCAGCCAGAAACAAAATGTCTTGTATTGTCCTTAGGATTTGCTACCCTGGAAGGGTGGAAGTTTTTGAAATGGTTTTATAGCTTCCAGATGCTATAACACATCTTGGCAAATCTGTGTGTGTGTGTGTGTGTGTATTATAACACATAGGTGCTACATTCTGGTTCAGTTTCTAGTAAAGAAGGTATTGCGGGAACCAGAGTCAGATGACCAGATGTATATGATATCATTCCGTAATCCAGCACTGAAATGATGTTTTAATACTAGATGAGACAGAGGTCTTAGGACAGTCTATTTTTGAAACCTGACAAAGAAGGATCACTCACCCACATCATCTTGCCTTGCTTTAGTAAGTAACCAGGGAATAATAATTCTTTAGCTCAGTCAGGAAAATAAAGTGAGATTAGTTACATACTGTTTTTCTGTGTCTGTGTAAATCTGTCCATCGGGTGTTATTTTTAATATTTGCTGTGACTGAAACACTGGTGTTTATTGTAAATAGATATTTAGAATTTTCATGTTCTTTCATTATTTATTATTAAAATATTTAAAATGTTCATTGTGTCTGTTCTTTTAGAGAATATTTTAACCTTTGGGAGTACTTATATTTATTTGGTGATACTGTGGCCACTCCCAAAAGCCTTGCCGCATTGGTCAAACACTACCATTTGTATTAGTATTAATTTTACTCAGTATAATTGGGTGTCCTTGTAAAAACCTTAGGGTAGCTGACTTTGGAGTGTTCTGGTGGCACTACCTACTTTATAGTCTTGGTTGAGGGGCATAACTGGTAAATCTGTGCCAGCCTTTCCCAGGTGTGTGTTTGTGTGAAAATCAAATCTCAGAGTGTGTGTGTGTGTCAGCTACTTGGAGCAGGGACACAGAGCACTGTTTTCACTGAGAGGGTGGTGGAGGACTTGGCTTGGAACACTTGGCTGAGGACTCATCTCTGCAGCTGTGGTCAGTGTGGGGTCTTATTTGGGGCCTGGTGAGAGAGAGGGAAACCAGCTCCAGGACAGGAGTGTGCTCTTAAGGGAAATTGTGCTTGGTGCATAGAACTGCATCTGGAAATGTTCTGAGTGAATGTCCCTCACCAGTGTCTATGGTGAGGATTGAGACTCCTTGATTACTGGCCCAGAGGGGGAGGGGATGTCACACAGGTTTCTTAGCATAAGTGGATTCAATTATCCAGATGTGTCCTGCCACTGAGCAAGTTTACTATCCATCTGATGATGTAGAGGTTTATACCTAACTCAGTACATTTATCTATGATACCAGAGTGGGGAATTGTGTCAAAAGCTGTGGCCAGGTATAGATAAGAAATCCACCAGATGAAACAGGCAAGAACTCCCTTTGACAAACCAAAATTGGGTCTGGTCAAGAGTTTGGATATTTCTTATGTAGTTATTGATCATATCCATGATAATTCTCTCTATGGCCTTGCAAATAAGACTGGTCAAGCTTATGGGTGTGTAGTTCCCTGGGTCAGTTAATGGCCCCCTTTGTGCAGAGGGATGACTGTTGCAGTCCCCCATTCCTCTGGGATAAAGCCTATCTGTAGACTGTGGTTAAAGATGGTTTGTACTTGCCCTGATTGATTCTGTTTTAAGCTATTTAAGAAGCATCCTGGAATGTTGTTGGGACCACGGAGGCTGTGTTTCTGGCTTTAGTGAGTGCAGTAAGGACCTGCTCCTTCATAATCACTGGTAGGGGGGTGGTTGCAGATATTTCTTTGGGTGTGGTACGGGGTGATGGGCTAAGAAGTTTGAGCTGAACTTGTCAGCCAGCAGGTTTACTACAGCTTCAGGCTGGATGAAAGTGTTACCATTCATGATTAACTCAGCACATTGCTGAGTGTTCTCCCTGAGGTTATAAACATAATTAAAAAAGCCTTATGGTTATCATTCACCTGGGAGGCTAGCTTTGCCTCGTAGTTTGATTTGACCAGCTCTCTAATTTGTTTATTTGTTTAGACTGGTGAGTGTTTTTTGCACTGTTTTGTCTCTTCCACCTTGGCTTTGGAGAGGACGGTTTTCCTTTTGTTGAATAGCCTGTTTATACTAAAGGTCCACCGACTTGGTTTATTTTTGCAAGTAATCATTGGTTTGACTTGGACAGGCTTAAAAGGAAAAGTGATATACCACTTCATTGTTTTTGTATAACAGAATGCAAAATTGAAATATTAAAAGAAACAAAATTTATTTGCCTAAAACAAGAAAAACCCATGTGCAGATGACATAACCATTCATAGAGAAAAAAAAAAAAACTTAAGTTGGCAACTGTGCATCCACTTATCCACTTTAGATATATGAATTACTTAACTATGACAGAATGCAGTAATACCATTTTATTTGCATAATCATAGTATGATGTCTAAAGCAGTTGCAAATCTAAAGCACAAAAGGTATTGGCTGATTATGTGATAACCACACACCTTGGTGCTGAAGAACCCTTTGACTTTGACTCTGCATCTTATCCCACACCTATGCATGCAGATATAAGACACCCAACTCCCTGTTGTAATATAAAATCCCATACATGTCTAAAATAAAAGCCAGTAGCAAAAGAACTAAACAGGCAAGTATGCAAGTATGTAATTCATTTGCATTACTGATGCTTAGAGAATGGGCAAACTGTACATTAAACCTTGATTGGAGAACAAACGTTTTCCAGCAGGGTGCTAATGTATAGGTGATGCCAGCTGAAAAACTAGCATAGTATGCTGCCATGGAGCTCAGACTGTAAGGAAGGTAACGACTGCCATAATTTTATACTTGGTAAGCAGTGCTTTTGCTGTTCAGTGAGTGTAAAATTAAATAGAAAAAAAAAAAATAGAAAAGTGTGGATATATGAGTGTATGCGTGCATGAAAGTGAGAGTGAAATCAATTGAGCCATAACTTTACCATTGCTAAGCAGCTAATTTGTGTTTAGCAAATGTAAAATTAAAAGAAAAATTAAAGAAAGAAAGTAAAAGAAAAGTATGTGTGTTTGTTTCTGTCTGCGTGCGTGACTGTATACGTGCTTGCATACATGAAAGAGGAAATGTTTGTGCGTTTGAGAGCGTGTTAGAGAGAGATCATTTGAGCAGTGGCAGCAGTAGCAGTTTAAATTAAGATATATGCATACCTTTCAATCTCAGATCTCAAGAAATTTGGATAAAGCCTAAAATAAATGGTGGGGGGGAGCAAAGGGTCAAAAATAGGAACAGATTTTAAACTTTGCTGTTATAAAGTTAGATAGTTGTGGGAATAAAGGATTTGTTTTAGCATGCATTTTCTAAAGTAAAGAAAGTCTGAAACTCAAACGTGTGTCAATATTTAGTGACTTCAGTCCATGATGATTTGTCAGCAAACCACAAATTTTATGAGTAACAGACCAGAAAAAAATGAGGCAAAAATCTTGACATTCTTTGAAAATCCTATATTATGGATGTAAATACTTTCTCCAACACTGTTTTCATGTACTACAAGTTTGAAACATTAGGCGGAGGAACTATTTTACATCAAAAAGATATAAAAAATATAAAAATAAATAAACCAAAACCATTCTCTAAGTGCAATAACCCTCTAAGGTGTGAGTTACTTTATAAGTAACACACTTCTAGGGTATAACATCCTTCCAGCTTCAGCAGAGGGCCCCAAAACTCCATGTCCATGCATTATTTATACAGTAAAACACACCTTGTTGGATATTATTGCTTGCATAACAGAGTGTTAGAATGTAAAATGGAAATAATTAGACTAGATAAAAGAAAAAGAAAAGTCTGGTGAATTAAACATAACAGCCCACAGCAAAAAGAACTATATGTGTGTGTGTGTGTGTGTGTGTGTGTGTGTGTGTGTGTGTGTGTGTGTGTGTGTGTGTGTGTGTGTGTATATATATATATATAAATATATATATATATATATATATATATATATATATATATATATATATATATCTATATATGATCCGTACAGATGCTCGACTGCATCTTTCACCAAATCCCAATTTGGTGAGCATACTTGCATGAAAGTGCTGTGCACCGAAGCAGCACTTTCGAGTAAGTATGCTTGTTCTGGTCGTATTATGGTGCGGTAAGGGAAAATTCCCTTTTCCCCACTGTAGTCTGACCTCAGATTGAGAATATTAAAGTAGGGAGGTGGGGGTGTAGTCCCCCACATCATGGGGGGATGCAGTGGGCTTGCCCTCCTGCATTCAAGTAGATTTTGTGTTTTTTTTTTTTTAACATACTTTAACGAAAGCACTTTTTCAATGAAAGCGCTTTCGTTAAAGTGTGTTTGGTGGTAATAGATTTGGGCTTTTGAACTTTCATTCAAAAATCCTAGCTCCATATACACACACATATATATATAGATATATATATATATATATATATATATATATATATATATATATAGATATAGATATATATACACACACACACACACACACACACACACACACACACACACACACATATATATATATATATATATATATATATATATATATATATATATATACACATATAGATAGATAGATAGATAGATAGATAGATAGAGAGATGGATAGATATAAATAACTGTGCAAGCAGCAACACATATGAAATCCTGGCTATGGATCTTTAGTGTTTACAGCCTTTCAATTTTTTTCTATTAATTATTGAATTGTAAATGCTAAAAAAATGAACTACTTCATATATCACCATTTTTCAACTATAATATTACACTACAATGCAAAATGGAAAGAATAAATGTACCAACCTGATTGGCTAAAAACAGGTACAAAGCTGTGAGTGTAAGATAACAACCCCACTAAAGGAGCTTAATAAGAAAATATGCAACTACATCATACTTCACTTTTGCTTAACTATAACATAATGTTAATGTTGTTGTTGTTGTGTCTTTTGGCTTTTCCCGGTTAGGGGTCACCACAGCGGAACTCAGGTCTGCTAATGATTGGCAGTAGATTTTTAAGTGCCGAGTTGCCGGCCCTGACGCACAGCCTTCAACGAAGGTATGCCCATTCACGCATGTCTCCAGACAGAAGAAGCTCTAGCTGAGAATCGAACAGGACAACGTCTTACTGTGAGGCAACAACGCTACTGCACCACCACCATCGCAGTCATTGTAACATAATGTTAATACTTTTTTAATAATATAGTAATACAGAAAAAGAGCTTTACATAGCCCTAGCACACACAGTACATTTCCATTCCATAAGCACATTAAGGTACTACATGTGTGCTGGTAAAGGTAGTAACCACACATCTAGCTGCTGAACGTTCTCAGCCTTTGTTGCTTTACCTAACTACCCCTTATGACAAAACAACCAACAGCATCTTGTTTCTCAGTGCTCATATACTGCATAGTGCATAGTGTCATGAAAAAGCTGCTAGTCTACTGATTTCTTGCATGATGTTCTAATATTTCAGAAGGGTATCAGAAAGTGGTTTGTACTCACTGACTAACTGCAGCATACAGTAAACAACAAAATTTAGTATTCCCTAGAAGACAACTGGGGATATCACCATTTGCCACCACCTGGAGAGAACATTATTCCTGTCTTAGCATGCAGATGTTTGTGTGTATGTCTGCATAAGGTGAGGTGGGGAACCCATTCTGCCTTTTAGTGGGCAGATATGCACAACTCAAATCATATAATTCCTGCAAATGTGTCAATACTCTGTAGTGCTAATCTACTTTTCATACTGATTCGTTCAGCATGGTATCACTGATTTCCACTCTCTATATAATGTATGTATAAATTATCAGTCACTCTGTATTTAATGTTATTTATCCGTTGCCTTTATACCCTCAAGCCAACTCTGATATACACTTTGTATATATAGTATACAACTATATTGGATTTTGTCGTTCACTCTGTAATGTTATGTATCTATTGTATTTACTCCGGACTAGACTGAAAAAGGTCCTATGGGATCAGTTCTTTACTGTGGTTAACAAATTCAGAATAAATTAAATAGCTGCTATCCACTTGCCATAGACTCCCTTATGCAAAGCATTTTCTAGGTTATGGTTTGGCATGCACCACAAAACCAGACATCACAATATGTCTTTGCAAGACTGTAAGTTCAGTAACATTAAACACTGCAGCAATCGATTACAATTTTACCTTGATAGTTAAGAAAACAGACCAAAGACCATTATGTAAGTTGTGTATATCCCACAGAATAATACTTGCAAGCCGATTCCCCAAACCAGTTATTAAGCAGAATTTTAAAGCTGTTTGAGGTAGTTACTTGTTTTTTGTCATATTTCTTTGATATATAATCTTGCTATCTCTAACAGGGAAATATTTTTTCTTTAATTTTGAGTTTAAGCTTTCAATATTAATCAATAATAAACATTTTCTAGTTTTTAAATTCTTACTGTAAATTTAATACCAGCCGCTAAAGAAGTAATTCATGCTTCAAACATTTAAATGCCACAATCCAGTCTATCCTAAGTAATATATAATATATTGACTGTATTTTAAATAAGCATGTTATGATACTGAAGATAAGTTGCTGATTTTCTTGGTATAAAATCTCTGGGCCCATTCTAATGTTCTAATACTTGTCGCACATATATAAATACAACTAGGCACGGCATGCTAAGTGATGTCAGATTTGAGTTTTGGGGTATCAAAACATATGGATGCCTGTAGGAGTTAGCACATAATACATATTGGATAATTCCACAGCATCTTCTGATTACTTCAGAATTAAGTCTACAATCCATGATAATGCCAAGTTTAAGTTGTTTTTTGTTAAAGTTAGCTGTGAAATGTGGCTATTCCTTATGCTTTGAGCCATAATGCATTATACTGAACTTATTTCCATGGAAAGAAATGTGGTTTTCAGTTACCCAGCTAATAGTTTGCCCAAACATTGCTGGACAGTTTTCTGATTTTAGAAACAGCACTGTAGCCTCTAGTTTAGTATTGTTTGTGAACATGTCAATCTATAGCTGATCAGTCTCAACATTAAACCATACATAGCTCATTTAACTGGTAATTGGCTGTCTTATAGAATTTGTACTGTTAAGGATGGGGCATTTGCTCTAGACAAAAAAATGTCACCAATGGTATCCCACAGAGCTCTTTTCTGGTGTCCATCCTTTTTGGCAAATATATTTCTGTAACATAAAAGCCAACATCAAGAGACTATAGCTAACCAAGTTAACACCAGGGGTGGTTATCAAATCCTATTCTGATACTCAAAATCTCCAGCAAGTGCTGAACCAAACAGATGTTTGATGTATTAATCATGGGGCTTACCCTCAACACCACAAAATCTGGCATAGTTTCTTTTAATAAATCTAGCATTATTGCTACTTACTACATACACACACACACACACACACACACACACACACACACACACACACACATATGTATATATATATATATATATATATATATATATATATGTGTGTGTGTGTGTGTGTGTGTGTGTGTGTGTGTGTGTGTGTGTATATATATCTATATCTATATATATATATATGGGTTGATATCACTTACACGAACTGCAAAATGTCAAACGGCTGATGTGTGAAGTCACTATTCATACGGGGTAGGAACTCAAATAACGAGTGGTCGAACGTGGTTTGTAAGAAAGTGCATACTGAGACTGTGGAGGAAGGTCATGCTTCAGTGAGGAACAGGGAAGAAGCCCATTTCCGCACTATAGTGCGATCTCGGAGTTGGTATATTTAAGTAGGGGTGTCTGGGGGACAGAGCCCCCCACATGGGGGGCTGCAGAGTAGAGGTGAGGTAATTGTCATATCTTAAAGAGATGAATGTCGACATTATGGAATGCACTTTTTAGTGCAAACTATTTTTGACATTCCTCTCTTTAGATATGTTATGTTTAGATGTTATTTTTCGGTTGAATGCACGTTTGATGTGAGTGCATTCGACCTTATCATGGTAAACCTATATGTATATATATATATATGTATATATATATATATATATATATATATATATATATATATACATATATATATATATATATATATATATATATATATATATATATATATATATATATATATATACATATATATATATATATATATATATATATATATATATAGGTTCATAGGTTCATAGGTTCATACTAGGCTATCTGCCCAGGGGCATTTATAAGCCTAACCCAGAGTTTTGTGGCTTTCGCCACCCCTTTAGTTTGGAGCATACTATGCCCATTATTTTGCTGTGCCTCTGTCAAGCAGTGACACTGAGATAATCCCTGGGGTATATCTGCGATCTCCCATCCATTGGTCAAGATTTCTCTTGAACAAAGCCAGCGAGGTGCTCTGCCTCACATGTACCTGGATTTTGTTCCACAGCATAGGGAGTCTCTGGGTGATGAATTTGTCCCTCCAGCACATCCTATTAATAACCGTGTCAAGGTTTAAGTCTCACGGCCTTGTAGTTCTGAGGGATCTAGATTTTTTGAGGTGAAGCATGTTCATCAATTCCGGGTTGGACATGGCCTTGTATGTCAGGCACAGGTCACCTCTGAGCAGACGGTAAGCGACTGAATAGAGCTGGAGTTCCTTCAGTTGGTCAGCATAAGACATATTTTTGAGACCCTTTATCCTTTTGGTGAGGAACTTTTGGGGCCTTTCCAGTTACTGCAGGTGTCGGGTCAGATACATTGGGCATTGTACTCAATCATTGGTCTGATGAGTGATGAGTACAGGGGACGATGACCTCCCTTGATCTAGATGTGAATCCCTTCATGATCAGGTGGGCAATGTAGAAGGTCTTCCTAACTACTTTGGCAACGTGAGTGTCAAACGAAAGGTTACTGTCAACCTGGGTCCCCAGATCCCTGATTACCTCTTCTGTGCTTAGTGGATTGCCACCTATATGGTAGCTAGGGGTAACCTTGTTTTTCCCGAAGGGTATGACTATGCATTTTTTGGCGTTTAACTTTAGGCCATGGCTCTGGCATCAGTTATCCGTTTCTATAATTCTATTCAATGCCATTTTGTGCTTCTGATGTGGTAGTATAGGCTTAGGTCTCTAGAACAGGTGTTTGTTTAGACACCGGTTCCATTTAGGTAAAGGAGTTCAAAGACTGCTGGATTAGTCATAGAATGGAAATATATACATATATATATATATATATATATATATTTATAGATATATATATATATATATATATATATATATATATATATATATATATATATATATATATGTGTGTATATATATATATATATATATATATATATATATATATATATACACACACAGATATGAAACACATTTCACCTAGACTTGTCTCACTCATTCATTCATCAGGGCCTTTGTATGTATGTCAGTAATAGACTGTCCTTTAACCACCACATTTCTGTAGTGGTTAGAAGATCCTTCTAGCTTGTATAACTTATTCTTTGTGGTATCTCATCAAGGTCCAAAAAAATATAGTCCTACTTTATTCATACATTAGGGCTATCACTGAGTATAATGTACCTTTCAACAAGTACCTCACTAAGCTCCTCAAAAAGCTTGAGAGACCTCAGTGTTTGCTGACCAAAAAGATCTGTCCGATCTATTACCCTTCATTTCTCTAAAATCCCTGTCCCTCTGTTCAGTGTCATATAGACTCTTAAAGGGTGATCACTGCTTATCTTTCCATTCTATGACTTATCCAGCACTCTTTGAACTCCTTTATCTAAATGGAACCGGTGTCTAAACAAACACCTGTTCTAGAGACCTAAGCCTATACTACCACATCAGAAGCACAAAATGGCATTACTGATACCTAACCCAGCATATACTCCATTTCTAGAATAGGCTGCCTTTACTGTTCAAACAAAATACTTCCTAACGGTCTTAACCAGTTTAGATGACTGGATGGTTGATCACAAATTTTCACCATGGTTATGTGGAGAAAGTCTCCTTCATGAGGACATTGTTAGTTTCCCACAATATTGAGAGATATGTCTGAGCTTCTTAACTGTCTCCTTTGGCTGTAAGCTTAGTAAATACATAGGCATTCTGAACTTATGAACAAACAACTGCTGAAGTATTTGTAATGAAATAAAAGTTTTGCAGGACATGACCTATATCCCAGCTAACTAAATTATACTAAATCTGAAGTTCCATCACTTCATAGTCAAGACAATACTTTATTTCCATTCTCATCAGTCCAAAAACAGTGACTTCAGTGGTGCTATATTTGATTGTTGTGCCAGTACTTGAAAAATAATAGCCTGGTCTCCATGGTTTGCGTGAACAGCTTTGTGACAACGCCCTCGTCAGTTTTAGTACCAAGGTGACCTGTAGGCTCCCCACTGACTGTAACTTTTTCCTTCTCATTCCTCATTTACTAGTGTGATTCCCATCACCATTGTCTGGGGAGGTAGCCAGACAGCTCTCAATTAGCTAGAATGCCAGTTCATAGGCTTTGGCTGATGGTGTTCTCAGTTCACACCAGATTAGTTCATTGCTTGGTCCTTCCCAAGTAGTTGAGCTCTTTGCCCTCTCCTTGCCATTAACAGGTACAGGTTTTTGTCAAACTACACTCTTTTCTAACTCTTCCAGTTTTGTTTATCCATAATGAAGAACTGAGTGTCCTTGACCAATTGGTAAGGTCTTTACAGTAGCTCGATTTTAGGTATTTTATAGTCACTTCATGGCCCTGCATTCCTGATGAGCAGTACCTGGCCAGTTTGATGTTCACAGTCTTTTAGTACATCTAAAATCACCTGTCTTCTAAGCTAAGCAGATTCATATTAAGCCATTTAGGAAAGTGACTTGTCTGATCAAGTCCCCTTTATATTATTTATTATTATTTGTTTATTGGGAAAATATAACTGGGCCATGACATGCCCTTTTTCAACAGAGGTCCAGGAAGAAAAGTTCCACAGTTAACAAATCTTACAAATTGTCATACAATACAATACAGGGCAAAACAGTAAATGTTAACTATCAGATTAACTATCACATACAAGATACAGAAATTAATACATAAAGGAAAAAAAAAACAAACAGAAGAGACAGATCCTGGAAATCATTATAAAGTCCCCTTTGTTCATGATGATGAAAGGACATACTTCCAGTCTGTCTTATTCTTTCTGTTGATTAATTATTAATGGAATTTCCTGCCATGGCTGCCCTTTCCCATTCTAGTGCCACAGCAAGCACATTTGATTTCTTCTGGGAACAACAACTCTATTCTGCTTTGTTCGTGCTTGTTATGTTCCCCTGGCTTCACTAAGAGAAGCAGGTCATCTGTGCTCCTCATCATCAGTGGAGTGACACTGCCCATACTGGCTAGTGATTGGCAGGGCTGCTCATTGACCAGCACACACTGTATGTGACTTTGTTTGTTTATTCTCTCATTGTTTAAGGCTTTAATAGTGGCTTTGTGTGAGAGGGAATGTTATGTCAGCACTTTACAATTTACCTTTGCTGCATTGCTTACATTAATTTGTTAACTTGTTATGCTTTTGCAGAGGGATAAAGCCTTGATTATAACATAGGTGATCTGAGTACAATTAATGGCTTGGCAGCTACTGGGCCTAGTTGGAAGAAAAGAGGTGATGAGGCCTTGTCTACTCCCCCCTTCCAGAGGATGGTATGTGAGGGCATGCAAAGGGTTGCAACCATCCTTTAAGCCCAGATGCCAATACGGGGGTCATGAAAGTGGAGCAGTCACTGCAGCAGGTTGGTAGACAAAGGGGGGTGCATCACCATGTCGGTGGGGATATTTTCCTTACAGTGCAATTGCATGCCCACTTGAATGACACAAGCCATGCACATCAGTGGGATGTAGGGCTTAAGCAAAATCCTCAGTTCGACCACTGTTTGACAGACCTAGCTTTTCTGTTCCTCTCTCTAATGATGGGAGCAATCATAGTTCAAATGGAGAAAGAAATGATCTTATCAAAAATGATGTGATCTAACTGGTGAAGGGACATGTGGACATGCCCTTCAGCGTGGTGATTTTGGGAAGAAGTGGGCCATAAGAATAGCCAAGGGTCTGAAGTCAGTGATTAGCTGACAAAAAAAATAGATTAATGTATTGTGTTCTATACTGCAGTATGAAATGGTGTGTATATATATATATATATATATATATATATATATATATATATATATATATATCTTACTGAGAGTCTGATAAAGTGCACTGCATTAGAAAAAAGTGTTAATATTTTCATTCATGGCTCTATTATAGATCTGTGGTTTCTAGTTTCACTGAGAAGGGACCAGGCTTGCCTGTGAGTTTTTTGTTAATAGTTTTTACAACCACTTCTGCATAGTAATGCCTTCATATCTTTAATTTGTCTTTACTTCTAAATATACGTAACTCACTTCCTTCACATTGCCACTCCTGCAGTGCTTTATGGCAGGCACACATTTGCAGCAGCTTCACCTGAAGCATTGCCATTTCTACTCATTTTGCACTCTTCCTTTAAGAACATGTTTAACATAATAAAAGGACAGACAACGTTAACATATTGCACTTTACTAACATAGCAAAATCTTTGAATATAAATACTTGATAAATAGCCATCAAATATTTAGCAGTTTTGCAAAAATTGAATTAGACATTTTAAGCACAGAAATCTAATGATACAAATGACAGGTACTGTATTCAGCATTTATAAAGATCTTTTGAGAGAGATTTCTTGTGCAGGTACTTTATTTTCCTTCCTTAACGCCTTCCTCCCTTAAGGTGGTAGACTGCATATGGGAACTTAATTGTTATTGCTCCATGAACAAGTGGGCATCATGCTAGAAATCCTTCCTTTCATTTGTTTTCCTTTCTGCCTCATAGAAAGGCAACAAACTCTACTTAATTTCAGAACTTGGAGCATGCAATATAGTACAAATCCGGAAATGTGGATGAGAGGAAGTGCTGTAATTAAAACAGGTTCTTGTTTTTATGCCAGCTGGAGAAAGGATGCCATTTCTTTGACTGTAGAAGTCAATCCTGGAAGACAGTTTGATGTGACGTGCCCATTATCAACACTTTCTAATGCTGTTCTTCTGTAACATGTAGAGCAAACACTTTTATTTTTTTTTTTTGCAGCAAAGATTAAAGTAAATAAAAGTAAGAGTGATGCAGACAAGACCTGCAGATGAGAACTGTTATGACTGGTACCTTTCATGTGCTATGCAATCTTCCAGAAATGTGTTATATTTCCTGCTGAGTGTTTTGTTCAGGTTCAAGTGCTGGACATCTTTGAAAATTAAGTATAATATCTCCTGGAAAAAATAACTAATAAACATAATTAGTAGTACAGTGCATGTATAATTAACAGGTTGAAGAGATTTAAAGTTCCCTATGTGAAAATGATTTTCTCAGTATCCTTCTGTGTGATCACAAACAATAGATGGAGTGTCATTAACTCCGCATCAGCATGACTCTAAGTACAGGTAATGACATTAAGTTATGATATGATATGATAAGATCTTTTCTTATGAACTCTTGTTAGAATACCTGCATGAAAGCTGCATTATTTTGTATAAGGCGTAGTGTTTATTTATCTCATTCAAACAATTTACATTGAATTGTGTTTACTTTTAATAGTTTCCCCATCTTTGAAAATCCCTATCCTATGGATGTTCACGAGTCTCCAGTCACCTGCACGGCATACTATGCAGACTGCCCTCCTGATCTGATTCCAGTATTATATTCTATTGGAGCCAAGCACAAAAAGCAAGGTTATAGCAATAAGGTAATACCTATAAGTGATGAATTATAAAGATAACAAACTCTTTGCAGATCTTAAATTATTTCAGTGAGCTGTAGAAGCACTTTTAAATTTTGTAAGTCTGTTTACCACAACTGATACCAATTGGTTTGCACATGTAATTGGACTGCACAAAGACTGTTGTTGTCTTTTCAGTTTGAAATGAATATACATTCTACTTAGTGGATGGGCATTGTGATAGAAAGGTGCCATTTAGGTTGCATTACTTCGTGCTAACTACACTGTGGAGATCCTAGAATTCATATTATAGTGCTCCACACCTTTTATCTTTTGTTTGCGAAGGCATATTAATATCCGTTCCCTCTTCTCATTCACACTGTATCTTAGGGTATGATTTATGTATCCCTAAAGCCTAAGGCAATCTATATACTCCCCTTGGACTGCTGCAGGCCTTTTCCAGACATGAGGGATATTATGGTGAATTCTTATTTATGAAGCACACTGCCCGTGTGTCCTCCATCATAAAACTAATTGTAGATAAACCATCCTTACATGTATGAAGGTATGAAAGTCAAACAACTTGTAGCAAGACTACAGTTTTG